>NW_001865055.1:37336-38621 GCF_000002865.3 Monosiga brevicollis MX1
TCACCTCGTTCACGGTGTCACAAAAGACCATCATGCGCACACGCTCCCCATTCGCCTGACGCATCACCCGCGTGTCCACAATGGCTTGCACATGCGACAAAAAGTTTAGCTGGTTTCCGTGAAGCACACGCAGCTGCAGATCGCGACGCATCGTCTCCAGACGGTACACCTTGCCCCCGACTTGCTGCCCCAGCTTCCGAAACAGATGCTCCTGGTCCCCGATGCAAAGTGTGCCCGTCAACGCCACGCGTTTGATGTTGGTCCATCCGCCAGAACCCACACTGGCTGCGACTTCGTCCATCACATCTCGGTAGCTGGCATCCGAGATGAGGGTGTGCGCCTCGTCCATCACCACGGTGCGGATGTGCTGAAAGCAGACCTTCCCGTGTAGGGATTCAGATCCCACGCGGACAAACATGTCGGTCGTAACGATGAGCACGTCCAGGCCATCTGCCACCTGTGTAGAGGGACCAAGCCATCGCTGGGCACTGTGACCTGCGCCTTGAAGTCGCCGCAATAAATCGTTGGCCACGGCCACAAACGGCACAATCCACAGCACCGTACCGGCATGCGGGCGACAGCCCAGCTTGGGCAGGGTACAAAATGTTTTGCCCATGCCTGTCGGTGCAACAACAATCAGCCATCCATCCTCCGGCCGGTGCTGGTCAATGGCCGCGGCCAGGTCCAACTGTTCTTGGCTGTTGAAACTGTGGCCCCACGAGATGCTCGCCTGCTTGGCCAGCTGGGTCATGTAGGGTACGTCATGCTCGGCCCTCGTGTTCATGATGATACGCCCGTTTGCCTCGGGTGAGAGGTCAGTCACCGGGTTCCAGCTGATGGGATAGCGAGCTTCCAATGCTTCTTGGTTCGCGGTCAACTCGGCTATGCTGCGCTTGCGATCTAGTCCAAACAAAGCATGCCATTTTTGCGAGGCCACTTGATGCATCAATCGCGACGACATTTTGGTTTGCACGTGGTCACTGGCTGTGCGTGCATAGGCCCGCTGGGCCGTGTCCCCAGAGTGTTGAGCTTGAGTGTGGATCAGGCTGCCCAGGGCGCCGGTCGTCTCGGCCGACAGTCGGTTAATCACAAACGTCGTCATCCAGAAGGTTGCGGCGTGTCGCCACGTGGCCACCCCCAGCTTTGGCCGATGCAGGTACGTGGTCATTTGTCGACGAAATGCCGCATAAATGGTGGCTGGGCTGACCATCGTCTGCAGGGGCGCAATGTTGAAGAGCAGGTGGCTGTTGTTGTAGTGGTTTCGAGCGTCCCGGACCTCGCGTCG
>NW_001865055.1:39338-47466 GCF_000002865.3 Monosiga brevicollis MX1
GCAGAGTTGCTTGTCCATATTTCCGTCATGTCTTTGCGCATCTGCTCCAATGCGGCCCCGAGCTCCTCCACATTGAGCTCAATGCCTCGACAGACAATGGTGCGCAGCGTCTCGTCCGTCACGTCGCCATCGGCTCGGATATCGACGTCGACTCCAGCCTGCCCCTCGGCCACGCTCGCTGTTCGTGCCATGCTCATGCGCTGGCTCAAGAAATGCACCAATCGCCCGGGCTGCATATACGGCCTCAACTCGTTGGCCACTGACCACGACTCATTCTTGCCACGGCGAAGCAGGAACAATTTGAAAACGTACAGCAGTCCAGCGGGCGTCGTGGTCCACTGCCTGATGTCTTGCAGGATGCCGCTTCCTTTGGACACGGCCGTGCACAATAAGAAGACGTTGACAAAGTGCACCTTGTCGTTGTCAAATAGGCTCAGCTCCACCTCCACCAGGGCCAGCCACAGGGACGTGAGGGGCTCGACCAGCTCTTTCTTGGTCATTTCAGCGTTCAGGCCCGCCCTCAGAGCCACGGTGGCATCAATTACCGCAGGGCCGCGGCTGGCAAGCACCTGGCCCAGAAAGCTGGACGGATCGGGGGCTGGCATGGCCTCCAGCAGCAGCAAAAATTGGACCAGGCGTGTCCCAAGACTCAGGTACCTGCTGACGGTTTGCGGCTGTACTTGCCGCATGGGGCGATGCCGATACTGCCCTTCATTGTCGCAAACAGACGCGTCACCGCAGCGGCGGCCAGGCCCTGATCCGATAGCTGCTCGTAGGCCGTCCAGAATAGCTCATGCATGCCCGACTCGAGGAGTGCCGACGGTGTGTTGTGGCCCAGTTCGACCATACGCTCTGGCTTCAGCTCGTTGATGACCAGCGTCATGCCCACGCTGTCGTAGAACGGATGCATCTGGTGAACGCCGTGCGGGCATCGCTTATCCTCAGCCTCTGAGGCCATGGCCTGGGTGCTTGAGATAAACTGCTTGAACCGCTGCTGCTCCTCGAGCTCCTCTTCGTTCTCGCTGACGTCGGCTGCCGAGGCGTCGTGGCTTTCTTCGACAATGACCTCGACACAGCGGGCTCCAGCACCGCGCAGCGGCTTTTGCAGCTTGACTCGTCGAGGCGGCTGCTTGGCCTCTGGTTCGTCGGGATGCTCAGCTACGATGTGATTCCACAGACTGCCTTTTGTCGTGAAGCATGCCTGACACAGGGGGCACCCCACACCGTCCAGAATGGGGATGCCTTCAATGGGCATACGAGGCTCAGATTCTGCCCCAAGGTCGATCGGTGGCTCCTCGGGCTGCAGCGGGCGCAGGAGTGCCATGGCTGCATCAATATCTTCTTGGCTGCACCGCACATGGTGCTTTTTGAACAGATGATGCGTCACCCTGCCTCTCAGGACATGACCGCACTGCGTGCACACTGGAGACTCAAAGACGGGGGATACAAGGCACCCAATCTCGTCCATGAAAATTCGCGCCGCGGCAATGCCGTGCTGTTCATCAAGCTTGACCACACGTTTTTTCGTGCGCGTCCGAGCAGGTTTTTGACGATTAGGAGGGCAGGCGGCAGGCGCAGCCGGTACTGAAGTCGGCATGTTCTCATGGTTGTGCCGGAGATGAGACTTGAGGGTGTTGCGCGTTGATGGTGGTAGAGGCATCCGTCGACAGGGCAATGAAAGTACCCGTCCTCGTTTCGGTGTTGGATAATCACTTGTCCGTTTAATGTGATTCGCGTGCTTTTTTGATGGACCTATGTGCCGAACAGTGAGACGTGTCGCATTTTTTTTGTGTGTTTTTCTGTCTGTGTGTGCTTTTTTTTTGGCGACGTGATAAAGCGACCTCAGGAACAACGTACCCGAGAAACGTGTTGCTCTCGTGCCAGACGATTAGGAAATGCACGCTCGCAATGACAGCACAACACTTCTTGGTTCTGTGCCATGCTGCGTTGGTGTAAGGAGCAGAGGGTGGCGAGGACTGCAAGAGGGCAAGGCGCGGCAAGAGCAGATAGCTCAGGTTCAAAAATGAATCTTGGTGCTGTCTCAGAGGGTGAAATTTTTGTTACACTTTGGTTTTCTTTTAAATGTGGAAGGTGTAACGGTCATGTTCTGGACGTTGTGAGTGAGTGTAATGTTGCTTGTCAATTAACAGTGTACACGGTTCAATACCTCACAGCCATCGTCATCATACCGCCCATGCATGATGACAATACAACGTTAGGGTCTTTTCTTTGAGCTCACTCTCACACCACAACTCTACATTCCTGAATAGCGTTAGGTTGCCGCATCTTCATCTTCCCCTCCGCCGCTTTGTTGCTCAATTCCTACTTCACGCTTAATGATCCGGTACCGTCCTCACGCCACCTGCTTCTCTTTCTCTTGACTTGTATCCTTGCACGCGTTTCAAACTTTTGCTTCCTCGCCTTGATATTATAAATTGATGTCTTTCAACAATCCTTTCACCAACGCATTAGCGGTTAGCCTCCGATCGTGTCGCTGTTAGCGGTTGCGCCGAACCCACATGACAATAAACATCCCGAATAATTCGATTGAGTACCGACAGTACAGCGCACCAAAAGCTCGAACGTTAACATGTCATGTAAAATTATTGGCCGTTACTTAAAAAGAAGCCAAAATGTAACAAATGCGAGCGACGGGCCATTCGCGTAGACCGAGTGACGGCCGGGCCCCTGGTCACAATTTTCGGCGCACGTCAAAACAAAGCACACCTCATTTTCTTCACACGCTTCCAGTGCTTACTGTGGAGCCCTCGTCCACCTGGAAGCAATCTGTGACACGTTAGCCCCTTCTTTGTACCCCCTTCCAAAAGACACAAACGAAGCAAAAGGCGCGTCTTGGCTCCTCGGCCAACACCAAACGACAGCCGGGCCCTTGGTCACAGTTTTCGGCGCACGTCAAAACAAAGCTCACCTCGCATTCTTCACACGTCTCCGGTACTCACTATGATGTCTTTATCCGTCTGCGACCATCCTGTAACCCTTTCAGGATATGATCTGTTTGTGGTCAATTCACAAAGCAAACAGAGGAAATTGAAACGGGAAAGGTACAAAGTAAAATGCCACTTCCGGTCTACAGGACCGTACTTATATCTCGGTGGCAGGAACAATCACAATGTTCTACAGGCTTATTTGACGAGCGCCGTCAGTATAATCAGACATCATCCTGGACTGGTATCTTCCAGAGTGTTCCAGCAGCTTCTGGACAGACATCTATGCTTGTAGTCCAATAGACCCGCCAGCCCCACCATCAGTACCCCCTCGAAGCGGCTCAAACAAAGCAAAAGGCGCGCCTCAACACCACATGGGAGCCAAGCCCTTGGTCACAACTTTCAGCGCAGGTCAAAGCAAAGCTCACCTCGCACTCTTCACACGCTTTCGGTGCTCACCGTGCAGTCCTCATCCACCGGCGACCACCCTGCGACACGACAGCCCAACCATTAGTACCCCCCTCAAAGTGGCTCAAACAAAGCAAAAGACTCGCCTTGGCTCATCGGCCAACACCAAATGGCAGCCGGCGCCCTGGTCACAATTTTTGGCGCACGTCAAAACAAAGATCGTCTTGCATTCTTCACGCGCTTCCGGTGCGACTCAACTGAGTGGTACAAAAAGAAGATGACATAATGTTAGTTGCATAGACTTGGCCTGGACGGCGCTCTGTAGTCTGAATTGCGGCTTTCCCGCTGCTGACTCAGTCTCATCCACGCTTGTGGCCAGCCAACGCAACCAGGACCCCAGTCACGTTTAAATTCAACTTAGTGACGATGTGAAGGAGGCATGGCAGCGCTGTATAGCTTTACAAGTTTGTGCTAGTACGGATACCGCACAAGCTGACGTGCAAAGACACCAAGAACCGTGACACGCAGACACATATCCACTGCCACACTATCCAAGTTCAAACGGTACCGATTGCTTGCATCACAAGACCGCCCCTCAACGCCCTCGTCACCAGCTCGCGCAGTGCCACAGCAGTCACTGCCCGAGACACACCATTGTCATCAATTGATGTCAATGGGAAATAGAGACGAGGTGGCTTTTCACGCAATTTTGGTCATGAACTGTTTTGCTTCAGATGTTAAGCAAAGCCCGCCCTGCTCGTTTGACTTCATTCTCGCCAACATCAAGCGTCACTCATTTCGATTCGTAGATGCAGCATGAGCAGCGAAGGTTAGAGCGGCCAAGCCGTCACCAAGAGTTTGTGGGTCTTGAATATTGAACAAAAGAGGATCCACGCGCCAGCCGACGCTACAGAGAACAGCAGCAACGCACCGCCAGCGTCTGACCTGCTCCGCACGAATCAAGTCTTGGACTGGCGCCACGTTGAATTTCGATGAGAACAAGACAATATGAACAACCACGCGGGCTACAGGTTCGTACCACGGGAATCTAAAGTTTGGTATGAGCAAGGGGTACGGATTGCGCCCAATAGCTCTGCAATCGGCTAAAACGGGAAGCAGATTCATCGGTAAGCAAGCTTGTCTCTGCAATTAGTCCCGAAATTAAAGAAAGGCCCACCTCCAGCTTCATGGGAACCCAGCGAACGAGCAGCTCCAAGGGCCGTGCTCCCGTCTGCCACAGCAGGCCATTTGGTATCAATTGCAGGTGCAACAAAACAGCAGAAAAGTACGGCATCGTGGTGAAAAGCTTACGAGATCTTTCGCGTCTGGGTCGGCACCGTGCCGCAAGAGTTGGTGGATATCCTCTCGGCTGGCTGAGAAGGCGTTGCAGGCTACATGGAGCGGCGTCTGGCCGTTCTATGTTATGATCAATGCTCGGAAACATGAGAAACGAGTCCTTTCCAAGGGAGGAGGCAACACAATACTATTAATTTAACACAGCAACGAGCGCAACATACGCGATCGGTGATGTTGAGGTCTACATTGTGACTCAACAGACTTTGTACCGCATTCGTTCTACCACCTTGGCAAGCGACGTGCAATGCTGTTTCCCGATACTAGCCGCAAAAACAAATCCATCAGACAGAGATAGGCGCAAGCAAGATATCGGACTTGTTCAACATCAGGGGACAGGCAAGAAGCTTCTTACATAATTTTTCGCGTGGGCGTCTGCACCATGACTTAGAAGGATCGAAACGATCTCAGCATGATCATTGCCACAAGCGAGGTGAAGTGATGTGTTCGCGAACTACCGTGGCATAGGTCGGCCAGCCGCGTCATTGCTTGGGCAAGACAGACATGTAGCACAAGACAACGGGTCTGGATGAGCCAGCAAAATCCAGGACATCACGAGCCCGAGCGAAGAAGGTGCGGCACAAGAGCCATTTCCAGGTAGAATCACAAAACGAAAGAGACACTGGCGGGTTTAAAGTCACAACATCAGAAAAGGGAAGCGGTGGAAGATACAGCGGAACAGCGCGGGGAGCAGGGAGCACCCACAGAGGGTGGGGGCAAAACAAGAAAAGAAAGGGATACCGCGAAAGAAGAAAGGAGCAAGAGGCAGAACGGAAGGGCACGGTGGGCAGGAAGTTCAGGAGAGAGGGACTGGGCAAAGGCAACGAGCAGCGCGAACAGAAGCAGCAGTTAGAGGGGAGGGAGGAAGAGGGAGGTACTGTACTAACGTCGTACGTGGCTTTAGCATCAGCACCGTGCTTCAACAGCATCTTCAACACCTTGACATGACCGTAAATACAGGCCTTGTGCAGTGGTGTATGGCCAAACTGTGGTACGGGTACAGCAGCAGCATTATCATCATCGTGTGGTACAGGTGCACCATCATAGGAGGGGTGGGAGGGGTGGAGGTAAAGTGGGGAAAGGAAGGAGGTACTGTACTGACGTCGTTCTTGGTATTAGCATCAACACCGTGCTTCAACAGCATCTCCACCACCTTGACATGACCCTCTTCGCAGGCCATGTGCAGTGGTGAATCGCCATACTGTGGGATGATACAAACGCGCATTTGTACATGTCCCATGTTATACCATAACGTCACCACATGCAGTGACATATTCAAAGTGTAACCAATATCTTATAACACTATACCAACGTACCCAACGCTCTGTGTAGTCGGCAGCATCTCGAATGCGTTGTTGGTCCCAACTGGTCAACAGCTGCAGCGCCTCTTGTGCATCTGACTGACACGCCCTGTACAGCTGCTCTCCATCATTCATGGTAACGGTCTCCCTCTTTCACCATCCGCTTCGAATTGCTTTTGGCTTTTCCATCCACCACCAATTTCATGAGAACCCTCCAAGCACAACTCGTTTGACAACCCAAAATGCGGAACGGGGTTCGACGCGCGCGCGCAGTTTCCAAAATGGCAGCCGGTCAGCGGGTCTTGTTCTGCTCTGCCTGATGCAACAAATGATTCACCTCTGGTCAACAGTTCTCGGTGACAGTTGCGAGGACAGGTGCTCTTGTTTGCCCGCGCACGTTGTCGACTGTAAAGCGGGATCAGTTGCACTCTGTGAGGCTCCAGCACGTCTGGAGGCCAGTTTTGGGTTGCGAGGAAGCGCGTAGGTTTGAGAAAGCGTTTTGAGAGAGGTTTGAGAGACGTCCGTCGGGACGGAGCGAAAGCTTTGATGGTGTCTTGAGGTCAATTGAACCAGCTGCGGTCGGCAAGCATTCACAGTGACCAGACCAGGTGCACCGTTAGCATCGCTGTAGAGCCGCTCAATCCCGAGGATAGGGAAAGTCACAAAAGGGCGGAGCACACAGGAGAGCAAGGGGAAGACAGAATGGCAGAGGGCTTGACGTACCTGCGGTCGGCAAGCATTCACAGTGACCAGACCAGGTGCACCGTTAGAATCGCTGTAGAGCCGCTCAATCCCAAGGATAGGGAAAGTGCAACCCTTGCCCAACCGCAGGTGTCACAACAAGGAGAAACAACAGTAAGTGACAAGCTTATTGCCCCAAGGCGTGTGCCAGGAATCGGGGGTCTAAGTGTAGGCGTGTATATGTGAGGTCTCAGCAGCTATGGGGGTTTCAGTGGAAAGACCCATAGTGACCGAAACTGAGTGTGCGAAAGCAGTGGGAGTGCCCGAATGCGTGGAAGCGAGTTCCACGGAGCATGGATTTGACGCTAACACACTCAGACCACGGAAAAAAAAAAAGGAGGCAGCGGTCTCCGACCAGGATAATATCGTGGCAGGCACAAGCGTACAAGCGATGAAGCATGAACATTCACCAAATACAGAGCAAGACACGTCGAGCAATCCGCCGGTGCCGGGGAACGAAGGAAAATGCACAGATCAAACACATGTTCACACCACTTCTATTTTTTATTTTTTTTGGGTGTTCTTCATTAACAACAAACGATCATCATGCAAGCAAATTCCAAAGCACGGGCTCCTGTCCTGCCCCTTTGGCAGCCATGGATGCTGGCAAGTATTCCAAGACCGTTACGAGCCGGTTCGAAAGCACCGCAAAACTGGGGCTTGTACGTACACGTGGACTGCCCCTTTGCCAGCCATGGTATTCGAAGCCCGTTGGCAACCCGATTCAAACCCTAACGTGCACAAAGGCGGTGGGCACGCGTGCATGTGTATGTGTGATTGACTGTCCTTGCTCTTCAAGCTACCATTGATGTCCCGTCCGGCGTCTTCTTTCCCTTGATGAGGCGGCCGTGCTTTTGAGCACCACAGTATGGAGGCAAGGATACCACACTTGGATTGACATGATTTATGGCTTTACACAGAAGCATAACCGCCGGGAAGCTCAGCAACACGGGGGAAGGGAGGGACAAAACCAAACGGGAGACAAGAAAAAGTAAGAAAGCAACAACATGGCATTCCGAGCACCAGGGCTACAGGTTCAGGTACACGGGGGACTGTGAGCGACTGGTGATTGCGCAAAAAATTCTTGGATATGTTCAAAGAGAGAGCGTAAACCCTCAGTCATGAACGGGGATTAAAGATGTGAAAAAGGCCAGGAGGACTTCAAGGCCAGAGGCGAGCGGGGCTGGGGGCGGCGCGTGGGCATGGTCTTCTTCGCCTGCCGCGGCAGCACGCGTGGTTCTGGAGCGGAACAAAAAGTTGAAGACGCCACACTGCAGTCTGTGGAAGCACATGAGCAAAGACACGCCGATTGTCAGACGGGTCGGAGCAAGATGGAACCTGGCATGCTCCACCAAGCGTTGATGGAGCGAGCCGGCCCGG
>NW_001865055.1:47516-67910 GCF_000002865.3 Monosiga brevicollis MX1
CCATCGAATTGACTGACACGTCATATGCGCCAAACGTCTGACATGACGATATCATTCAAAAGACACGTTCACTGTCTTCGTATACTGCTATATCCTGTAATGTCAGACAATTTGACGACGGTTATTTTTTTTCATTTTTCTTCTCTCTCGGATCGCGACGCGCGCTGGGTCACCAGAGAGAGCAACGTGAGGCGGCAGAGCTGGCAGAAGGCGGTGGGATGGCGGTGACGGCCGGGCGATTTAGGCAGGAGCTTCGGGAGCGGCTGCGCCGCCATGGGCATTTGAACTCGTTACGCAGTAGCTTGCAGGCGGCTCTTTTGGCCGACTTTCATGCCGGGGGCGCGCCGGTGCCCGGTGCAGCTGGCGCCCGACGCAAGCCGGGCTTTTGGCACGCCCTCGAGGCTTTGATTGCCCAGCACTTTACTGTGCGTCATGACGATGTGATGCTTCACTGTCACTTGGCAGATGGCCGTCTACGCCCAGATGAGGTGCAGCATCTTTCCCTGCGCGCCCTCCTTCAGGCCATGAACTTGCCCTGTGAATCCATGCATCTGGCTCTCGATCGCCTCAGGCTCACCGAGGCTCAAATTCGAGAGTTGACTCAAAAATCATCCGAGGAAGCAACGCCGGATTCGTCCTCAGCTCCTTCTATTCACGATGCCCAGCCCCCGCCCAGTCTTTTGGCTGCCCTTGTACTTGCTGGGCTTCAATTCCTGACGACGGAACAAGTTCCGTCACACAATCACGAGACGCCCAAGGACTGGGAACGAGCTCTTGCTGAAGTGCACCGTCAGGCCGAAGCCCGCGCACAAGCGCGTCTGGCCACTGAGCAAGAACGCTTTCGACAGACTGAACTCCTCCAGATGCGACTCCAGGAGCGCGAGCGCTTGGCGTACGTTTGCCAGCTAGCCCCGCTGCTCCGCCTCCCCGCCATACCACTTTTCTTATCCCACCCTTTGCCTGTGTGGATACCCGCTTGTTACACAGCCGGGAACTTGAAGACACGCGCACTCAACTGCAGACCGCTTACGAGGCACGCGCTCAAGCGCTTCAGCAGCGGGAGGAGCGCGCAGATGACGAGCGCCGCCGCCTGGCGGCCCAGCTCAAGGTCTGCCTCAGCCAGCTTCTCTCTTTTTTTATTGTATTTTAATTCTTTTCTTTTTTCAAAAACACAAGCTCACCGCTGATTGGCCCCCGACTTCCTTGCTCCCTTGCAGACTGACGCAAACGAGCAATTGGCCGCCAAGCGTCGGGAACTGGATGCGTTGGAAACCGAGCTGCGCCAGCATCTCAATACGCTGACGCTGCAACAGCAAGGCACCTCTGCCCTGGAAGAACAGCTCCACGCGGCGCGAGCACAAACTCAGCAACTGGCGGCTCAACTGCAATTTGCCACCGCCACGCGTGGTCAACTGGAAGGGCAGGTGAGCCCCATATATGTTTCTGTTCACTTTCACGTTGAGATACCTTGAGATCTACCCCCCTAGCATCCTGAGCACTGACGTCCCATTCTTTTTTGAACATGCCTAGGTGGCCTCTCTGCAAACCCGCTTAGAACACCAGAGTGACTATGCCAACATTCGATATCAAACACAAGAGCAGGAGGTGGGGCGCCCGCTGGCTTACCTGCCTGCAATCACGCGTGCGTTTTTCATTTATGCTGACGATTTGCCCTCTCTTGCAGCGCCGCATCCATGCCCTGACCAAAGCTCTTGATTTGGCTGCGGAGCGCCACGACCTCATGGAACACCGTCTCCGCGCTGCCGATGATCACACTCGCGCCGTCGTTCAGGTATTTCTTCCTTTCCTTCTGAGCGCTTCCTTCGCTTGCTCCTCAGGCCCGTCTCACTTTCTCGTTTGACACGTTGTTCAGGACCATGAGGAGCGTTGGGAGCTGGCCATGGCGCAGCAAGCGCAGCAACAACAACAACTGCAAGCTCACATCCATCGCCTGCAGGTAGCAGCCGTTGCGACCTTCCTTTGGAGCCACGCCCATGCCGTGCTCACAGCTGAAACTGTCGCGCTCCCGTTCCAAGGAACAATTGGATGCCCGAAGAGACGAGGTGCGAGGGGCTCGTGAGGCCAATTTGGCCCTGCGAAAGCAGTTGGTTCTTGCGGGCGCCGATCCATCCTCCTTCCCCACTATCCCCCAACCTGCACTTCAAGAGAACCGTGCCCATCACGATTGGAGGCCGACCCAGCCCTCGAGTCAGGCTTCCCATCCCCCACCATCGCAACACCAGTCCGCCCTCCTTTTTGCTCAGCGCCAAATCGAGCAGCTTGAAGCTGACGATAAGGAGCTCGAGCATCGCATGGCCTCGTTTTTGCGCGAAGGGCGCCGTCCTGTGAGTGCCGCAGCCGAGGTCCCGCACGCTACCCAGCTTCGTCTAGGCCCCCGTGCCGCAGTGCTTCAGGATCTGTATCCATCATCAGCAGCCACTCAGGGGGCAGGATCCTCTGAAGCTCGTGCACCTCCAAATTTGCCTGCTGCTCCGTCACCACAACACGGAGTCAAGCCCCACGGCCCCATTGGCTCCTTCGCTGTGACTTCCCCTGCACCTCACGAACCAGAACCTGACAAAGGCGCCCGTGTCACCGACATGCCTCAAGCTCAAGCGGAGTCAGGGCCCGATGCGGCCTTTTCAGCGCACCGATCGCGGCAAGTGGGCCCCTCGGAGATCAGCAGACCTGCAAGTGCCACCGTGCGCCCAGTCACGCCACCGCATGTTCTGGCCTTCTCCCCTGCCTTTCAGCAAGAGACCCGGCCGCCACGTCCCGGGTCCTCTCCACGCCCAAGCGCTCACAGTTCCCCTCAGGCGCAATCACCTCCAGCTCCAGTCGCAACCGTCCGTCCGGCCACGCCTCCCCACCCGCCTCCAGTCTCACCATGTTTTGCTGAGGAAACCGTGCCGCCGCCCACCTCTGCTCCTCCGGCTGCCACAACCTCGATGCCTGCGGTTGACAATTCACCGATACAATCACGCCTCCAGCCCGTGTCTTCTGTCACCACCAGCACTCCTACGCCCGGCCCCCGGGCCACGAGTCTGCTGAGCTCGCTGCAACAGGAGCTCGGCTTTTCTGCGGCACCTCAAGCAACATCGCCGCCGCAAGCTATGCCCGCGTTCACTGTGGCGGCAGCTTCGCCGGGCTCGCAGTCACCCGACACGTAAGCGCCGACCCCACTTGGGCTGCTCCATGCCCATGATCCTCTAGGGCGTTTTTTTTTTTTTTTTTTTGGTTTTTTTTTTGGTTTTTCATATTCTTATGGGGCACGTTCATTCACGACTGGATCATTATTTAGGTCGGTGGTTGCGAGTAGTATCGTGAGCCACGCTTCCCTGTTGGAGCGCGCGTCGGCCTCTCGTCACAGTTCTCCGGCGGCACCAAAGTCTGAAACACAATCCGGGAACGCCTTGCCTGGGGTCGCACAAGACGATCCGTTGGCAGCCTACATGGCCATTGTGGCGCGCAATCGGTAACTGCTGCTTCGCAAATGGGGAGTTGATAGGAACAGGAGGTTGAAAAGCTGTATCGTTTTTAGCTTCTTACTTGGACGGGTTTGGACGATGCTAGGGCCAATAAGGACGAAGCTGCCGCACCAGCAGCTGCCCAGCAGTCCCGGACGGCGTCGCCCGTACCTTCGCACGATAGCTTTGCTGCGGCTTCCTTCCAGCTGTCCGATGCACAAACGATCACACCGCGTGGCTCGCCAGCTGTAGCTGCTGTCTCGTCACGCATTGGTACGTCCCGTCAACTATCCATGATCCCAGCCCGATTTCCACGCTTTTGCCGTGCTGACAAAGAATTTCGATGATCGTGATGCTAGGCGGCTCGGACTTTGATTTGGAGTCAGTGGATGAGCACATAGCATCGGCCGATCTATCGGCTGTACCAGATGACCCAAGCCTTGTGCCGTCTGATCCTTCCTCGGGCGGCCTCTGGTAACCCCTTTCCGCTTGTCCCGTTCAGAAGCAAGGGCGAACCAGCGCTATTTATGATGGCCACACAACCCCGCAAGCCGTGGCACGCTGGCTGGTCTGATTACGGAAACAAGGAATAAAAAAAGTATTTAACAACTTTGAATTGATGATTTTGTTTTTTGCTCAAGAAGAAAAGGTGGGGAGACGGTGCTTTCTACGCCTCGGACTGGATGGTCGAGGCTGCTGGTTGGGCGGACGCCAGCACTGGCTGTTCTAGTTCACTCAGTTGCTTAAGCATGGTTAGGCGCAAGTTCATTTTGAGCGCTCGCTGTTCTGATAAATGGTTGATCTGCTGACCAAGTTGCTGTAACAGGTCAGGTCACACGGGCAGAAATGAGACGTATGAGAGCAGGGGTGGAGTGCAAGATGCCGTGTTGACGGCTTTAAGCGTGAAGGGACGGGTTGCAGGTTTGGAGGAGATTCATACAGACCTCAATATCGGCGGTAATTTCCACGAGTTGTTGCCGCTTCTCCTCAATCTCCTTGCGTTTGGGGGCGGTTTCCGCGAGCATGCGATTGGCGCGCTTCAGTTCATCTGCAGAATAAATGTCGTCGTGAGACGAGCCGGAGTATGCGGCACGTGCGGAAATGAGGGCTCGGTCAGACTTGCCGTGGTGATGCTGATCCAAAACAACTTCCATCAGCCGGTGTCGCTGAGCGCGAGACGAGGCAGCGTGTCCCCCTTGAGTACGTCCTAGGAATGGGAATAACAGAATACACAGGATGCGCGCACAGGATGCTTCAGCGTGTGACAGAAGCTCGGCACGAAACGTGCACCAATGGAGAGAAAATGAGGCTGAGGGGGAGAGTTGGGCCCGGCAGATGGAGCACATACGAGATTGGAGCAATGGGCACAGGCCCAATAACCATCTGGTACACGATCCAGCGGGGGCTGCGTTGCGGCACGATGCGTTCAGCGGGGTGAGAGTTTGTCGGAACCGTCGAGGCTTGGAAATCAACGGTCAAGGAACGTACTGTTGTGCACATGAGGTGGTAAACACGAGGGCAGGCATCACACATCAACAGTTCACCATAACCGTGGCAAACGCTGCAGGCTTCGTCATGGGCCATCTAACGCGCAGACATCACGCAGACCCCGTCAAGGATGTGGCGACAAGCATACTGCCGTACGCTGTGACTGTTTTTACCTCGACAGTGTCTGACGCGTTGTTCGCTGCGACAGGTTTCAATGGACCAGCGCGACGGCCTACAGCAGGGAAGGCAAAAGGGAAGGAGTTGAGTCGGGCAATCAGATGCACTGCCGACCACTTTGAGCGGAAGCATGATGAGGAGGGCGGGCGTACGCTTGCGACGGGTTGGATTCTACGAGCCCCAGGCGTCGTGGCGAGTGAGAGGCACGAGAAATGACACAGGCAAGCAAGCAGGCACGTGGGCTTACCTTTGTCTTGGCGGCACCACGCATAATCTCTTGATGCAGATAAATACCTGTAGGGGCCGTTGTGGAGCGAGGGCGTGTCTGTAAGCAAAAGATAGAAGCACGCGATCAAACCAAGGGTCTTGGGACGGACCTTCTGCCAAGCGACGAGGCACAAGGTGGAGGGAAGCCATGTAGGCGCGTTTGGCGGCGGGACTCCGGTCATCCGGGTGATAAAACTCCAAGGTGGCACGCACAGGCGCATAGGGATCCTTGTCATCGCGCAGGAGAACGGCGTGCGGATCAAGCGGGCGCTGGAGTGGGTGAGTGTGTGAGGCGGCTTGGGAAGCAACGCTAGCCGGGGTTTGTCCAGAGACCCGGGCGGACGCATCCCAAGATGAATTGTGATGGGGCTGACGACGGCCTTCGCCGGCCGCGGCCGTCGGATCGCGAAGCGTGGTGGCGAGCTGGGCTTTCAGACGATCGATGGCTGAGCGACCACCGCGGCCGCGACCACCACGGCTGCGTCCAGCACGACCGCGCGCCCCCCGGCCACGAGCTCCACGACCGCGGCTACTCTCCGTTGTGGGGTCAGTCGGCAGCATTTGGACGGCATCTTCTTGGTCATCGTTGTCGGACGCAAAGGGGCTGTAGTTGTCGCCCATAATGCGACGGGAGCTGTGATTGTTGTGAAAGAGCAGATGGTGGCCGGCATTGTTGTCCGAGTCCATTTGAGAGTCGTCATCAGTGACGCCAAGCGGCTCGATGGCACTCTCCTCGTCCTCCTCCACACCGCCTTCGTCGTTGTCTCCTCCCTCGTCGTCGTCGTCATTGTCACCGGAATTCCCGTCGCCATCGCCGTCATCGTCGTCGTCGTCATTGGCATCGTTGGTTTGTGTCTCGTCTGCGTCATCCTCGTCATCCTGATCACCTTCGTCGTCCACATCATCATCGTCATTGTCGTCTAGATCGTCGCCATCGTCATGCGTGGTGCCCACAGCTGCGGCCTCATCGCCAGCATCGTCGCTGCGCGCTTGACCAGAGCCATTGTCAGCACTCTGGGGCGTGCCGGAGAGCGGTTGGCTTGGGGCCGCTTCACTGTCCTGGTCTTCGTCGTCAGTAAATACAATGTAGGGCCGCTTCGGGCGCGCCACAGAGGACAGAGGCTGTACCCTGCCCACATCCATGCTGTGCAGTTTGCCAACAAAGGGGCACAGCCCCGCCAGACCTTTCTCTTTACACTTGAGGCTCGAGCCAAAGCTCGACCAAGCGCGAAGCCGCGATGGATCGACCGTCAGCACAGAGGCCGCACGCACGACAAGTGCTCCTCTAAGCATCACACAAGGTACGGACGGGCACATGAGCACACGCCTGTCTGTGAACGCCACCGCCATCACCCCATCCCATACCCGTCCGGTAAACGACGAACAAAGTACCACCCACCAGGACCAGACGTACCAGTTGGCCTCTCCACAGGCGGCAGGTGGCCGACACCCAAGGCAGAGCAGCCACGACGAGCGCGCTGCCGTTCGTTTCGTTTCAATTTAAAGGGAAAAATGAAAAAAAAAAAGTTTTAAAAAATGAATCTTGAGATTTGCATTTTTAAAAAAAAAAAATTAAGAAATGGAAGGTAACCGCTTATATTACTAGTGGTAGTTTTACAATTTATACTTTTTACTCTCTCTCTCTTTCTCAAACCGACCAATCTCTCTTCTCTCTCTCTCTTCCACGCTACCCAGCTAGGGAGAATCCCCCATCCCTTGCTTTCATCAGAGATCCTTCCATTTCATCATTCACCTCTCAGCTCCCTCCAAAGCCAAATCCAGAGATCTACCCCCAACCCCCTGCCAACACCAGAGACCCGTCCCCCACGCAAATCCGCCCATTTGCCTTGATCCTGCCCAACCCTACTTCCAATCCCGCCGCCCCCTCTCTCACGATTTCAAAACGGCAGCGCCCCCCCTCCTCCCCTCTTTAGCTCCTTCCTCCAGCTCCCTCTTCCTCTCCTTCCTCCTCTCCTTCTCCCCATCCCTTCCCACTTCTTGGGCTCCAGTCCACGTATGGTGCCCTCTACTTGGGCATATCTCGTTGTCGGTCACAAGCGCTGGCGGAGAGCGTCACGCGGGACCCCTGACAACACGATTGCAGGTAATGACAGGAGCGCGCCGTCGCGGGTCGGTCGCGCGCGTCCTCAGGGCGCTGTCGCTGCCGTATCGCACCGTCACCACACTTGCTTATGCGCTCGTGCTGGTATGTGTTCTCCCGGTGCAGAAGACCTGTTTCTGTCGAGTGTGCGCTGCTTGTCCGCAACCCCAAGGCCCAAGACATGACGGGGTTTGTGCAGCTGGTACGTCCTTTCGTGGCCGCTCGCATCTCCTTTTCCGCTCACATTGACCCCCTTTGAGCCGTCAAGCTCACAAACAAATGGGCATGCCTGCGGATGTCTGCCTCCTGCGGCGCATCAACCCCTTACCAAACGCTAGATATACATTCCGCGACAGTACCGTGCAGCCGATGCCGAAAAGCTGCGCGCCAAGGTTTCTTCTCCGCCTGCTTCTCCGTCGCCTGCTTCTCCGCCGCCTGCTTCTTCTTCTCCGCTTGTCCTTCTCCGCTTGCTTATCTCTCCACGAAACAAGCCCCTTATGACATCAACTGCCCATGACTGGGATTTAGGTCCGCGAACCTGATGGTCAACGAGCAAAGGTCAAGATTCGACTTGACCCCAAACACAATGCCCGTGATGCCGACGGTCAGTCCGTCCAGCCCAGACAGTCTGCTCCTTGACCACCAGCCGCGCTCGAATCCGTTGTCAATTTCACTCTTGTCCTCGTCTGCTCAGCCGCGCGCGTCGCCTTTCTCCCCCGCCTGGTTGGCCCACACCACCTCGTGGTGGCCATCAACGGCACCAAGCTTCCCATTCAATACGACTTGGTATCTTAGCCTCCGCGGCTGCGCTACTCCACCTGCTTGACACATCCGCACGCATGCCGTGGCAAACCCGCCAGTACGACCCCGCTTTCTCCTCATCCCCTGCCGTTGTCTTCTTTGTCTAGAACATCAACGAATCTCACCTGAGTTCACAATCTGACGCCAACATCGGCACTTTTACCACCACCACCACCACCACCAAAGCTGTAGCTACCACCACCACCGCTCTTGGTACGTGTGTACTGTGACCTGTGCCTCTCAACCTCCGGGGCAACCAGACTTCTTACAGGATGCTCCACACTCCCGACTCTTGTCGTGCAGCTGCCGCCATGGGCCCAGCCTACCACCAAGTGCCTGACGATGCGCTCGATTCCGAGTCGATCTTCGCACGCAACTCGCAAAAGGTCCGCCCTGCATTGCCCCTCGCCCCGCCCCATGCCCTCCAGGAAATTAACTTCTTATCTTTGCTCCCTCAATATTGCATTTTACTCCCATGACAGGCCAACTCGGCACAGGTAGAGGCCTTGCGTGCTCAGATAAAAACAGATTTGCGCGCACAGCAACAAGCCATGCAAGACGAAAAGTACGCATCTTGCATGGTCGCTCTGCAACGGTCCCCGTCATACCTTCTTTTTTGCAGCCATTTTACGTCACCCGTATGATGATTTCTCGTCCCGTCTTGATAGAGACATGCGCAAAGAGGAAAAGCGCCGGTTGCGCGAGCGCATCAAGCAGCGCATGCTCGCCAAGCAGCTTGCTGCTTTGGGTGACAGTGCTTCGACCCCACCTATGCCTCTGGCCATGGACACCACCGAAGACAGCCCGGATACCCCATCCACCCCTCCATCCTCGACTCACCACCGACGTTCCCGCGAGCCCGGCTCGGAGGACGCGGCACAAGGACATTCTTCCTTGTACGGCCCCCAACCCTGCACACGCACACGGTGCAACCACGCCTCTACCCCTCACACTGGCTTCGTACGCCTTTCTCTTTTTTGCTTTGTCCCGTCTCTCTCTCTCTCTCTCTCTCTCTCTCTCTCTCTCTCTCTCTCCCTCTCTCTCTCTCTCTCTCTCTCTCTCTCTCCGCGGGCCCCCAGATTTCGTCGCAAGCGCAACAGCACGCAGCTTCCCCCGGAACAACCTTCATGCTGGCTATGCGGGTCGCCCGTCAAGTACGCTGCCACACGGCCGCCACTTCCATGCAATTCCCTGACCGCCTCTTTCCTTCCTTTTTTTGTCAATTTCTTCCAAGCTTATCCCGATCCCTTGTTCACGTCTTTAGGCAAGGAGTTGTCCTACTTGCGCAACAGTACTGCTCTTCCGACTTTAAGCATCTTTTTATTAATCGTAAAAAGCGAGCCCTTCTCCTCAACAAAGTCCAAAATATGGGTACAGGTGTGATGATATCTCCGTTTTCAATGCGCCCTTGATGCCCAATCCTGAAGTTGTCTCGCTCACCCGTGCTCTCCCGGTGTATCAGTTCCCTTCAATCTTCTCAAGCGCATCCCAGATATCAATCTCAAAGGTACAGCCTTGGCGCTCCTCACCATCCTGACTGAAATGCATTTTGCTTGTTTTCTGGTTTCCGGTTCTGGTTTCTGGTTTCTGGTTCCTGGTTTCTTGTTTCCTGTTTTTTTTTTTTTTTTTTGGAGGGGGTTTTTTTTTTGTTTGTTTTTTTGGTTTTTCTCAGCCAAGCCCATTGTCTAGGCCTTCAAGTCAAGGATGTGCGCCACGCCATGCGTCTATTTACCGAAGCCGGCTCTTACATCCTACCTTCAGTTTCGGGTTGGTGGCATCACAGGCTTTTCTTTTCTTTTTTTCTTTTTTTTGTCCCTTCATTGATTTTTGTTTTTCGGAACTCGTGCGCTTTCATGTTCGCCTGTTCCCATTTACTTTTAGATGGTCATGAAGCCACGATTGGCACCGGGGACGCACGTTTGTGCCTCTCCACTCTCCTCGTCCGAAAAATTGGCGAGGCCGCTGCCAACTCGGCAGTTGAAGCCCATCTGAGCGAGCTGATTGAGAATCACGAGCTACAGTCACCTTCGATCATGCGCGAAACAGAGTTCTTGGTCCTTGCCGCCGAGCTGATGCACGAGTGGGCTCATGGGACGCTCAAAGCTAAATCTGCTGCCGTGCGAAAGAGCATGCGAGCTTCGCAGTCTACCCACCCGAGCGCGCTCTTTGGTGGTAACATGCCCAAGCCTGGCAACCTCAACCTGAACCACGTTTTCGGAATTGCACCTGCTGGCTTCAGCGCCCCTGCCCCTGCACCCACTCCCAGTGGCCCCACACAACCGCAATTGGTTTGTCAACGTTGCGATGAAATCGCCTTCCAACGCATTTTGCCGCCGTGCCTCTGCCATTCAATTCATGTTCGTTTTGCTCCTTGCTTGTGTATTCCAGGGTTTTAGTGGCGACGCTGGAGCTGACAATTGGATGATGTACTAGAGAAACAAGATGCGCTGACCATCCTAAACGACCAAACGTGAATGTGATCCGACCAGACAATTCTTTTTGTTTTATTTGCCCTGTGTGTTGCACGCCGCCACTTTGTGCCATCCGTGTTCCGTGTTTGCGGCGCCACGGGCAGACAAAATTGGCTGTGGCTGAACGTGTCCTTTTCAAACTCACTCGTGAATCTTGCGCCCTTCACTCCCTGACCTGCCTTTACCCGCCCTTATCCATGAGTATCTGGCAAATCTTTTTCATGTAACCCACACGAGGAGGGGTTTTTTTCTTGTTGCAGATGAAGTTATTTTGAGTAATTTTGTGTTCACTGCAATTAAATGAGCTCGATGAAAACCTGTACCACCTCATGTCCGCATTGCTCCTTGGGCAGCGACGTGCTGCATGTACGGATCATCGTCATCCCAGCTGGCAAACAGCGGTGCGTCGGCCAGAGAGCTTTCATCGACGTCTGTTGCGTATGCAGGTGGTCTTTCGCTCCGACTGAGATCTGGCAGCATGGGATCCACAAGACTGTTGGCTGACCCCACACCATCCGAACGTGGTGCTCCATGGCGGTCTTGCGTCGCTGCAAACCGTGAAACACTCGTCTGTGGTCCCGAGCGGGGCTGGTTGTCACTTGTCCCGCGATGGTTCACGTCAATCAGCTCCAAGTACCGAGCTTCAATCTCCGTGTCAGTGCGGCCTGGCAGCTCAGCCGCCATGTCAAGCCAGGTAATGTCATATTGACCTATACGCAAGAGGAATCGTCCATGACCCGAAATATGTCAGCCAAAGGCATCCACACACAAGCCCATCGATCAACCCCCTTTGGGGTGGCAAGGGCACCTACGAGCAAGCTGCATGATTGCATCATCTTCCTCGCGAGTCCACGGGTAGAGCTCCGATGGTAAAATTTGATCCGTATCCTGCTTCCCCATCACATAACCACATAAGCATGAAATGAGGGACCAGCAGGAATCATGAGGAGCGACAATAAAGTTGTGGCACCCACGTCGGCTCCAAACCACTGGTGTAGCTCGTGCTCAACGGACGCATCGCGAACTGATCGCACGCCATGCTCGCCCAAAAAATGAGAAATGGTCTCGCGCGTCACGTGAATCTATCCCATCGTCGATTGACCCAGCCGCAGCGTCAGTGTCGTCCGTCGTGCCGCTCTTCAATGCCAGAGTGCATCGGGGCGTACCGCAACATGTTTCTGTCCTTGGGCCATCTCCATGTCGCGACGAGACGCCGCAAGCTCGTCGCGTGCGAGTGCGAGCAGGAGCTCGACCTCCTTGAGCGCTTCGTCCTTGAGTTTCAATTCCCGCTAACATCCACAGGAGTCATGAGCGATAAGGTAAGTGCTGTCAAGGGATTGGAATCAGTAATATCAGAACCAACCTGCAAGTTGTTCGCCAACCCTGCTTGGAGTTGCCCAGCATCCATTGCAGCATTAGCTTGTACAAGGGCGCGTAGCTCCTCGTTCTAATTGAAACCCGCACAGCAGATCTCATGATAAAGGGACGCGAAAAAAAAAACACTTGCAATAATTTCAGCCAAGGCTGCCAATACCTCTGCTGCTAGCTGTCGGCGCCGGGCGGCCTCCGTTTCCAGCTGGGCCAACAGCCTGGGATCAGTGGCTCGATTTATTCGCTCGCGCTCCAGCTCTAACAGCAGTAACCCACGGCCAGATTTATTCAAGGTGAACAACTACCAGGTACCCTCACTCAATCTTGTTGGCAATTTTGCGGAATGCACCTCGGCGAGCGTCGTTCAGATCCTGCTCAAGCTTGTCCAACATGCGATGCAAAGCATAAACCGCCTCGCGCCACCCGGCCTAATCATGCAAACCACGCCATCATACACAAAGGTCGAAAACCGAGGCTGCATGGTGATTCAGGAGAGCCCAGATCCCAACCTTCTCACGTGGCGTCATGGAAAGATCGTCATTTTCGCTGGGCACGCGAATGCCGCGCTCCCGCAAGCGTTCTTCGATATCGGCATTGCGTGCTGCCGAGAAGTCGCACACCATGAGGGCTGACGTTACAACTCGGCACGGTATTCCGAGGAGATAAAATGGTCGTACTTGTGCCCAGCTGACTCAGGCGCCGTTCAGATTGGAGCGGCGAGGCCGCAGAGCCTTGTGGAAATGATGATTCCGCCTGCTTCAACTCCTGAGATAAAAATCGACGTGGTATCGTAAGATGGCCTGCTTAACCTGGAGCAGATTCCAATTGCAAAGTACGCTACACGATGGTAGATTTGCCGTCGGGCTAACCGCTTGAAGGCGCGCAATTTCAGCCTCGTGCGAAGCCAGTAGCGCACCGACTCGGTCGAGCTAATGACATCACGCAGTGCGGAATATGGTCAAGCCACCATGACGTTGATTGCCACCTTGCACTTTCAACTGCTCGCGATCCGCTAGAACATGAGCAAACCTCTTCTCGCTCGCTCTTTGAGCCGCGTTGAAGTCGCGCCACCGAGGCCTCGGCTGTTGCAGCACGTTCCTCCTATCGGCGATGTCCACATAATTTCGCCAGGTCTGGGCCACAGAGAGCTGATGCGAGTGCAAGGATGCGGACCTACAGCCTCTTTTAAGCGGCGCCGGGTGTCTGCCAGAGCTGCCTCCAGCTGTCACAATGATGTGCAGGAATGAGCTAGACGTAACGAGCATACTCAAAGCAGATATGCCAAGAGGGCTCACTCATACTTGGGCATTTAGTGTTTCGGCATGCTGTACGCGCTCATCCATGGCTTTGAGCTGATCTCTGCAACATCCGATTTACATTGAATCCATCGACAGGTGCCAACGCGACGGGGCGCCATGGAACAACGATCGTACTGCAAACGCTCCATAATAGCCTCTGCCTCAGGTCCAGGCACTGTCGACGATTCTGGTTCAAAAACTGGTCCGCCACCAGCGGCTTGTGCCAGCTCATCGGCAAGGCTCATCTGAAACGTGACCACGAGATGTCAAACAACAAGTGTGGGCGAGGATTTTGTCTGGAAGAAAATCATGCGATATTGACATTCGTACATGACGGTGTGGCATGGGAGTTTTGTGCAAATCTTCAGAGATGGGCCGGCTTGCCCCCCCTCCACGGGTCTGCAGCTCAGCCAGCCGATGCTCAAGCGTGCGAACCTGTCCTCAGCACCATTGAGACGCATAAGTCAAGTCTTTTGAACGCGCCCTACCCGACAAGCCGGCATTACCTGTTGTCGCAAGTCACGATTGTGAGCGTCAAGTTGCCGGGCATTGAGCGCCTCGTCAGACAGTTGCTTGGTACGCAGGCTTAGAGCTCTGGTAAGGGGGCCGATGATGGCCGCGCGCGTCACGTGAGCATCTGGCGCAAATGGTGGTTGCGAATTTGGTCAGAGAGCAATGGGAACACATACGCCAGCTCAGCGTCCTTGGCACGGAGTTGCGCGCGGGTGCGAGCCAGCTGAGACTCCGCCTTCTCTTGCTGACTTTGGCGAGCTTCTGCTGACTCGCGTATAGTCTGCATTCAGCAAGGGGGTGAGGAGAGGACAGCCGTCGCACTAGCTGGTGTGAGAATATAAGATAAGAAAGACCACGCACTTGTTGAAGACGAGCCACTTCGGCCTGGGCAGATGTCAATTGCGATTGCAGATCCTTCTCTTGGCGCTTGTCACGGCCACGTTGCGAAAGACGGCGTTGCAAGGACTGTACTTCTGCTTCAGACTGATTAACTTGGTTTTGCAGCCGCCGAACCTCAGCCTTGAGACGTACAGTGGCTTGCTGCGCTTCGGTGAGCTCGGCGTCGGCTTCAGTACGCACCCCCTATCAGAGAAGAGGAAAGGTCATGACCGACAGGTGTGCATGTGTGCGCAAAGCGGAAGAGCATGATCTGTCATAGACTATTGCAGATACCTCAGCAAAAGCGGAGTTGCGTGCAAGGGTGGTTTTGTGCTGCTCCTTTTCTTGTTCAAACCGATTTTTCAAACTGCTCAATTCGTCTTGCATGCGCTCTTTCTCGCCAGCGGTGACCAGCATCACATCCATGGTGGCCGCCAGCACTACAGGCAAGGAGGGCATAATGAAGCTGGTCCGCCCCAAGAAACTTGCTTTCAGCACGGCAGGCAAGGTCAGGCTTACTCGCATGTGCCAGGCGAGAGGAAGCAAGTGGAACCATGCCTTGTGCTCCATCGTGACCCTGCAAAAGTACGCGCCACAAAAAAAACAGAAACCAAAAAATAAAGAAAAAATGAATCACATAATCAAAGGAATTGATTGGAAGAATGAGACAAATGGCGCCTGTCTCGCCGCTAGAAAATGGTGCAGTGTTCCCGGCCACGGCCTGAAAGATAAGCATCAAGAATCACCTGCTCGAGAAGATCTGCCAAATCTTGAACGTCAAGACGCTGCTTGGGACTCAACCCCAGGTGCTGAAGAAATCGCTCAGTAAACAGAGGCTAAATGACGAGGAAAGATGTTGCCGCAAGGATGATTGACAAGCAGAAAAAAATTGGAGTACGACAAAGGTGCGCAACCCAACAGAACAGGAAGGCGCCGCACCCCGGAGTAGAGCTGCGCAATGTGTTGTCGACGGCCGCTTGAATCCCGTGGGCTCCCTAGGTGCGCGCTGAAGCATCACAAGTTGATGGATGAGCTGGATGCATGCACGCAAGCAACGTCCGAGGTTTTGACGGCGACGACGGCAAGCCGTCCCGGCGAGACCCCCCCTCTCCCCCCGCCGGCATGAGAAGGGCAGTTTTGCGGCATACTAGGTTGTGAATAGACTGTCTTGCACCAAGGGAGTCAGGTCTTCCGGGCTTATGAACCCGTCCCCATCCTCGTCGAGGGCGTCAAACACCTGCGTGCCGCAGCGATTGGGCACGAAATCGCGGGTGTTGAGCCGGAAGCGCAGACACTGGGAACAGCAAGGGCATCCTCTCAGGCTTGACCTGTTCAGGCAAACAGGAATACAAACACCTACCTCCTGCAACGAGCGCGCCATCGTACACTCGTCCAACGACCACCACGCTTCCCTCAAATCCGGAAAGAAAAAAAAAATCAAAAAACGTTCAAAAATAAAAAAATACGTGTAAAGTAAAATTTACAACTGGGAAGGAGCAAGGGTCCTACTCGCTCCGTGCTTGCTTGCTTGCAAAAAAAAACGGGCATGGCAGGCACCGATGGCAAAAAGCGCTGGGAGGCTCGTCGTGAAGCATTTCGGTCCGAAAACTTGGTTGCTATTCGCCGGGATGGGTGAGCGGCTGGCGCGCGCAGCGGTTGCTTTGCTCGCGGTCGCGACATCGTGCAGCTCGGTCGATCATGTTCAGGCAGGCCCTGCTCGAAACAAGACCGTGGCGACTGAAGGGGCGGGCCAGACATCCATCGCCGCACCCTTGAAAAACGCCTTTGGTGGGCAAGGCTTCCCCCCACCGTTTGCCATTCTGCCGTCGGGTGAGGTCACGGAGAACCTAGCCGAGCTGGGCGATGTCGCCGAGGCCATGAAGGTCGACGAAACAGAAGCAAACCAGCGTAACAGGTTCTCAGGGTGGCCGGGCCCCTTCTGGCTGGTCAACACGTTCATGTACGAGGGATGGCTGTCAACGATGCGCTATGTCAAGCACAAGCCCACCAACCGCTGTGCCGTCATCTGGACCGTGGGCATGCTGGCCAAATCCGTTAAGAGCGCAAAAATCGACTTTGAGCGGTACAGCAAGTATCTAGCTGCCATTATCACTGCTCGCGATGCTGCTGCACATCGGGCCAGTACGGGCCTCGACCTTGCCAACGTGACGCATGGGCGCTGCGACCCAACCCGAGTCAACTACATGCTGACCATGGACGATATCATGTGGGAGCACCTGACAGCCGAGGGCAAGGCGACGGTGCTGGACCGTTTTGACACGGTGGTCACGTCCACCCCGTTTGATGTTTTGATGAAGACTGTCCCCCCCTTTGTTCTTCACATGCAAAACGACCCAACGCTCGGCATCCATCGTCTGTTGGCGTTGATTGGGGCGCCCTACCCACGTGTGATGGCGCTGGACACGGACAACGTGGCGTGCCGTGTTGGGTGGGAGCTGGCGTTTGGGCTGCTAAAGGAGTATGACATTGTCACGGTCAAGGGCCCGATTCCTTTTGGAGGCAGCTGTCATAAGCGCGAGACGCCCTTCCCACCTATTCGGCTTGACAAGGGAAAATCCGTACTGGACTACGAGCATTACGAGGAGGTCAACATTGGGACATGGGCCATCGACTATCACAATCCTCATACACGGCAGCTTATGTTGGCCGCGCTGGACGCATGGGTGAGCCTAACCTTGATGGTCTCTGGACCAAACTACAATCGAGTTCGCGATGGCTGTCTGCAAGGCGATCAGCTAGCGTATCGAATTGCCATGTACGCGATGCAGCGGCGACTGGACATTTTCAAGGATATTTCGACGGCCCACAGCCGTCTGCAATGTCGTACCGGTATGATTGGATACCAATGCACACATTTTCATACGTCACATCGTCTACCAGCCGTGAATATGTCGCTGAGCGTGTGCAGCGCTAAACAGCCCAAGAATGTGCCCAATCACCACACCGTCCCAGAGGCCGACTCGCACATTCACTTTTCGTACGGTACACTATGGTAAATTTTAAGGAGGAAGCAAGAACATGACGCTACAGTAGCTTAGTAGCTTGGCATGTCGCTCTGTCTTGATGGCGCTGAAGCCTTTCCTCTTTTCGGTGTATGATTGTCGTCGTATGTACGCTACTAGCAGCCTACGATGCGGCAGGTGATATGCACCCATTTGCATTCTGTCTGTGTGCGCCATGCGCCGCGTCTTTTTCTTTGCCTCATGCGTATCGAAACACTTGATTCAAATTTTACATGAAACGGATCGATGAATGTCTTCAATGAATTTCGGCTCTGTCTCTGTCCTGTCTCATTGTCACTCAAAATCATGTCTGCTTGGCACGGTGTCAATGCGACAGTGTCCTGGGCGGTCGAACGTAACGCTTGCGTCACGAACACAGTGTCACTCGCTCCGGCTGGGCTGGCACAAAGTTTTTTTCGTTTTTGTTGACCGTTGACGGCAGTTGGTCCAAAATATGGCGCAAGCATTGCATCGTAAACCCGTGCCCATCGATGAAGCACGGTTCAACAAATGGCTGCAAATGGGTGGTGAATAGCTCGTTGAATTTGAATGATTATCACCGGCCAGAAACTCGAGACGGGAGTGGTCGCAGGCTTTATGGTGTGTGGAGGTCAATGTTGAGCTGCAAGGAAGCGCGTCAGTGTGGAGGAATCGGAAACGTTTTTGAAAAAGGACTAGAAGCGTCCGTGGGGACAGAGCAAGAGCCTTGAAATTGTCTGGTCAATTGAAAACGGATGCGGTCAGTCAGCATTCACAGTGACCACCAGATGTACGGTTAAAATGGCTGCCGAGTGGCTCCGTCCCAAGAAAGGGAAACAGCGACTAGTGCCTCAGAACAGGTATTGGAACAGGAAGAGGCAGCGGTGATAACAAGTGGGCACACATAAGCAATCTGCCAGGACATTGCAAGGTACGCAAAGCACGTCATGTTCAATCATTGACCTTCATCAGGAAGGAACTCGCTTCAATAGCATGTGGATGCGCGCGAAAGCAACAAAGGTGTTCAAAAACGTCGCGACGAGGATTTGACACCAAATGGAAAAATTAACAGTATCCTTAAAATTTACCATAGAGTACCGTACGAAAAGTGAATGTACGAGTCGGCCTCTGGGACGTTGTGATACAAGGGCACATTTTTGGGCTGTTTAGCGCTGCACACACTCAGCGACATATTCACGGCTGGTACACGACGTGGCGTATGAAGATGCGTGCACTGCTCCCCAATCGAACCGGTACGACATTGCAGCCGGCTATGAATCGACGACACATCCTTGAAAATGTCCAGTCGCCGCTGCATCGCGTACATGGCAATTCGATACGCTAGCTGATCGCCTTGCACGCAGCCATCACGTTCTCGGTCGTAGTTTGGTCCAGATACCATCAAGCTGAGGCTCACCCATGCGTCCAGCACGGCCAACATTAGCTGCCGTGTATGAGGATTGTGATAGTCGATGGCCCATGTCCCAATGTTGACCTCCTCGTAATTTTCATAGTCCAAGATGAATGCTCTCTTGGCAAGTCGAACAGGCGGGTAGGGTGTCTCATGCTTATGACAGCTGCCGCCAAAAGGAACCGGGCCCTGGACTGTGACAATGTCATACTCCTCCAGCAGCCCAAACGCCAGCTCCCACCCAACACGGCACGCCACGTTGTCCGTGTCCAGCGCCATCACACGTGAGTAGGGCGCCCCAATCAACGCCAAGAGGCGATGGATGGCCAGTGTGGGGTCGTTTTGCATGCGAAAAGCAACCGGGGGAATCGTTTCCATCAAAACATCAAACGGGGTGGACGTGACCACCGTGTCAAAACGGTCCAGCACCGTCGCCTTGCCCTCGACCGTCAGGTGCTCCCACATGATATCGTCCATGGCCAGCATGTAGTTGACTCGGGTCGGATCGCAGTGCCCGTGCGTCACGTTGGCAAGGTCGAGGCCCGTACTGGCTCGATGAGCAGAAGCATCGCGGGCAGTGATAATGGCAGCTAGATACTTGCTGTACCGCTCAAAGTCGATATGTACTCTCCTAACGGATCTGACTAGCATGCCCACGGTCCAGATGACGGCACAACGATTGGTGGGCTTGTGCTTGACATAGCGCATCGTTGACAGCCATCCCTCGTACAAGGACGTGTTGACCAGCCAGAAGGGGCCCGGCCACCCTGAGAAGTCGTTGTGCTGATCTGCCTCAGCTTTGTCAAACTTCATGGCCTCGGCCACGTCACCCAGCTCGGCCAGGCTATCCGTGACCTCACCCGACGGCAGAATGGCAAACGGTGGGGGGAAGCCTTGCCCACCAAAGGCGTTTTTCAAGGGTGTGGGGGATACCAGGCCCGCCCCTTCGGTCGCCACGGTCTTGCTTCGAGAAGGGCCTGCCTGAACATGATCGACCGAGCTGCACAATGTCGCGAGCGCGAGCAAAGCAACCGCTGCGCGCGCCAGTTGCCCACCCATTATCATTGTTAGCAACCGTATCTCGAAAGAAGGCCGTCGACCTGCCAGACAATCGACCAATGGGACAAGACCATCACCAGGCACGACCAGTGTCTTGAACCTTCCAGGTTTCAACCGGAAAAAAAGGAGACAAACGCCGGGGTCACCCTCTCATCTATAAGACCAGTCGAGAAAATACTTGCTGAGCCACCGCCTGCCAGCCAAGTTCAAGAGCTCAGGGGCTTGCTTGGCAAGGGCCTTCCTTGTTCACAAAGCCAAAACCATTGAAAATGACTTTACACACACCATCAGAGAACATAAATTTATTGTTTTTTTTTAAATTGCGAGCACACCCTTTATGAGTTGTGTCGGTGCAAACCCAAAAAAACAGGGTACACATTCGCTCCCCAGACGTGCGTCGTAGCGACACGCCCCGATGAATGTGGCTTTGGTGGCGATGCCATGGACGGCACGGCTCGAGTGTCATGGGCATCGTATAGTCACATAAATCACTCACATAAACTTGTGAAAAATTAGTAAAATTTTAATTTTCATGATGTGAAAAGGTTGCTTACTCCTAAGAAGCGAATGAAATTCATAATAATAATACA
>NW_001865055.1:74675-82230 GCF_000002865.3 Monosiga brevicollis MX1
ACCCTGCCTCCTTCTCTGGACCCTGCCTCCTTCTCTGGACCCTGCCTTTTTCTCTGGACCCTACCTCCTTCTCTGGACCCTGCCTCCTTCTCTGGACCCTGCCTCCTTCTCTGGACCCTGCCTCCTTTTTCTCCTGGATAGTTCCGGCTAAATCTTACTGTCCTCGAACATTTGCCTGTCGCTTGAGAGGGGAAGTGGACATCCCCACGTACATTCACGTCACGACTAGCCAGCTTGGGTAGAGGACGATGATCATGGCGTCACTGACGAATCTGCGGGTGAGAGGGCTTTGCACTGCGGGGGTGCTTGTTCTGGCATGGGTGCTGTGCGGGATACAGGTCATGGCAGATGACCAAAAGCCATCAATCACGGTGGATGGAGCCGGCACGTTGTACATCAACTCGACTCAAAAAGTGGTGCTTAATGGCGTCGATGTGGTGGCAGCCCTCGGCTACCTTCTTGAAGCGAAGACAAACATGCCGCAGATTTTCATCTCCACCGCAGTTGATGACGCTCGATCAGTGTATGCGGCAGATCTGGACGGCGATGGTGATCACGACGTCCTCAGTGCCAGCTTCAACGACAATAAGATTGCCTGGTACCGCAACATCGGCGATGGCACCTTTTTCGCGCAGCCTGCCCTCACCACCGATGCCAACGGTGCCTCCTCAGTGTATGCGGCAGATCTGGATGGCGATGGTGATCTTGACATTCTTAGCGCAAGCGTTAACGACGACAAGATTGCGTGGTACCCCAACAATGGCGATGGCACCTTTTCCGCCCAGATCATCATCTCCACCGCTGCTGACGGCGCCTTCTCAGTGTATGCGGCAGATCTGGACGGCGATGGTGATCTCGACGTTCTCAGCGCCAGCTCAACGACGACAAGATTGCATGGTACCGCAACAATGGCGATGGCACCTTTTCCGCCCAGATCATCATCTCCACCGACGCCAACGGTGCCTCGCTCAGTGTATGCGGCAGATCTGGATGGCGATGGTGATCTTGACATTCTTAGCGCCAGCTTAACGACGACAAGATTGCGTGGTACCCCAACAATGGCGATGGCACCTTTTCCGCCCAGATCATCATCTCCACCGACGCTGACGGCGCCTTCTCAGTGTACGCGGCAGATTTGGACGGCGACGGTGATCTTGACATTCTTAGCGCCAGTCTCAACGACGACAAGATTGCATGGTACCGCAACAATGGTGCCGGTACCTTTTCCGACCAGATCATCATCTCCACCGACGCCGACGGCGCCTTCTCAGTGTATGCGGCAGATTTGGACGGTGACGGTGATCTTGACATTCTTAGCGCCAGTCTCAATGACGACAAGATTGCATGGTACCGCAACAATGGCCATGGTACCTTTTCTGACCAAATTATCGTCTCCACTGCCGCTGACGGCGCTCGCTCAGTGTATGCGGCAGATCTGGACGGTGACGGTGATCTTGACGTCCTTAGCGCCAGCGGCATCGGCAACAAGATTGCATGGTACCGCAACGACGGCCTTTTGGACTGGAAAACTCGCTTCAATTTCGACTGACATGTGAATCCTGACGATTTGAGGTCGATGGCTCGGCAAACACGTCAGACGATCAAGCTGCATCCACAGGAGGCTATTCTTACTTTTTTTTGACGAGTAGGCTCTACAATTGATATCATGGCTTACAGTTCTTCCGCACTTCATCCTCTTTTATGAGACGACCATTCCTCACGACCTAGCGTACTGGATAAAGGTAGAGGCCCCATTAAGAACAAAGGGTCGTGTCAAAAACGACCCATGTAATTTTCTTGTTCATTCAATTGGCACACCAAACATGCGAGCCAATGTTCAGCTGTGGGCGTCTCCAGTGAAAGACATGACCTCTAGAATGCTAGGCTTGTGCTCGACAATTTTTTGCAACAACTATGCATGGCCCGACAACAGGATGAATGAGTTGTTGGGCGCTCAGATGTCCTTCTGGTGAGGCAAGCCAGGTTGTGAGCACAGGGACTACCTACCGAGTCAACGTAGGCCTCAAGTTGCTGGTTGTCCTCGTCCCGCTTCTTGATCATGCGACGCAGCTCGGTCTCCGACATGGCATAGATTTGGGCGGTGCTCAGCGGGTCATCCTGCTGCAGGCGCGGCAGTCCAGTCATGATGGCACTGGCCACCGGCTCATCCTGGCGCAAGATCTCGCCCAGCAGCTGATCAATGTACTTGCGCAAGCGCACAGCTTCCACCTCACGATTCTACGTATACAGCCAAATTACAACCTGTGAGAACGTCGGCCTCCAAAATTCGTGTGCAGCAATTATCCTTTGGGTCAGGGTCTGATGAGATCCTGTGCCACACACCTCGAGCTTCTCACGGCTGTCATTTTCGTCTTCCCGTGAGGTATCATGCATGGCCTCTTGCTGACTGACAGCCAGGGCCTGGCGTGCTTCAAATTGCTCCCGCAGAAGCTGCACGTCTTGCTCGCGCTGGCGACGCAAATCTCCGATTTCGGTCGCATGCCGAGTCGCACCCGCCATTTCCAGCTGGGCAATCCGAGCATCGAGGTCCGACACACGCTCCAGCAGGCGCTCACTGCGCTCAAAGATGAGCTTGTCCTGCAACTCACAGACGCGTGCTCGCAGGGTATCAAGCTCGCCAGACTGCTTCTGCTGCGAGCGTTGGCTTGTCTCCTGCGAGGCCAGGCGAGCGCTGAGCTCAGCTTGTACACGAGCAACGTCTTCCTCTAGGCTATGCACAGCATCACTCTTGTCCTCGAGCTCTGGGGCAGTCACGAGGCAGGTCCCACACACGTCAGAAAAAAGCCATGGTGTGCGCATTGCAATCTGGGTACCAACACGCATGTGTATCGTATAGGGGGGGGGGCAGACCTTTTTGCAAGCGCGCCTTGGCGCCCTCCAGCTTCTTGACATGTTCACGCGATTTAACGAGGCTGGCTTGTTGAGCGGTTGCGCTGGCCTTGAGCGTTGTCATTTCTTTTTCGGCAGTGCGCAGTGCCTGCTTGGCTTGCTCCACTTCGCGTTGTGCCGCAGTCAGGCGGCGGTTCAGGTTGTCCTGACTGGCTTGTGCGTTCTTGCTTGCTGTTCGATGCTGTTCGACCTTACTCTTGAGGGTGTCACGCACTTTGCCCAACTCTGTTTCTCTGCGCTCAGGCCGATTTTTAGAACAAGCGTACGACTATGAGGAATGGTGTCGCTATCGGGAGGAAAATGATGGCGGGAAAGCGGGCGAATTCAGGACATACAAGTTTTTGATGTTAGAGCGCAATTTATGTGCCTCTTCCTGCGCTGCTTGCAGGTTCTTCGCCGCAATCTTATGCTGCATGTATGCGCTTGGTGAGCTATGACGGATCTAGGCTTGGTGGGCAAGAAGTGCAAGCCACGAAATGGCAAAGGAAAACCCATCGCAACACAAAAGACACTCACATCGGCGCGTGCGCGCTTCAAGTCGTTGCGCGCTGCCGTCAGCTTTTCCTCAGCTGCGCGATTGTTCTCATTTGATCGCGTCGCAGCCTCTCGCTCAACCTCCTGCCGCACCGGCAAAGGCCCAGTGTCAATGGCTGGGCCTTGAGCGCAATGAGAATTGGAGCGGCACAATCGATGCTAACCTGACGCGTCTGGGCGATGCGTTCTTCGGCTGCTTCAAGTCGTTTAAGCAAGTGGGCATTCTCCGTCACTGCGGCTTCTTGTTTAGCAAGCAAAGCTCGTTCGGTCGATGCGCGGTCGGTTTCCAAGCTTACGAGCTAAAGCGCGCACGCAACCACGAGTCAGGAGAAGCGATGCAAGCGGCCTGTCTCGCCCATCTACATGCCGAACCTGTTGTTGTGCCGCTGCAAGGGCCGCAGCTTTCTCCTCGACCGCTTGTCGCAATTCAGCGGCGTGCTTGCGTTCCTGTTCCACCTCTGTGTGTGCCAAGGCGAGTTGACGTTGAACGTCTGCCAATCGAGCGGCGCCCTCGTCGCGAGTTGAGGTGCTACTATGCTCGATGAATTCAATTCTGCTCAAGAGCTCTGAGTTTTGGCGCTCAAGCTGCTCCAGCTCGGCTTGGCGCTCGAGCGCACGTGTCTGCGCGGTTTCCAGTGCTGTTTGCAGCTCGTTCACCGAGCTCTCGAGGTGCTGGCACGTGACTGTAACCTCATCCACCTGGGCCTGGCGGGCTGCTGCTTGTTCTGCGAGCTGTTCGCGCGCGGCCTGCAGGTCAGTAATTTGCTGCTCAAGTGCAGTTCGGGTCGCTTCCTGGCGCTTTTCTGTGGCCTCGGCAGCAGCAAGTTGCTGCTTGGCGGCCTGCAAGGCGCTTTGGTGCTCCTGCAGTCTTTCTTCTGCGGCGTTTAGCTCTTCGCGGAGAGATTGGACCTCTTGGCTTGTTTCGGTGGCTTGCGCAGCAGCGGTGTTGGCGTGCTGCTCATGGTCCAAGCGAACGGCGGCCATTTGATGTTGAAGGCGAGCAACTTCGGCTCGAGCGTCCTCAAGATCGCCCTCCAAATCCTGCAAACGTGTCTCGGCAGTCTGTCGCTTGGTCGCTTCTGCCGTAACGTCATCCCGGGCTTCGGCCAGGCGTTGTTGCAGCATGTCGAGCTCCTCATCTGTGCTGCGCCGCATTTGATCCAGTTGTGCTTGATTTTGTCGCTCGCGCTCATGCAGCTGCTGACGTAAATCATCGCGCAGGGCGATGGCATCCTCGAGATCTTCCAGCGTTGCGCTGTGTGTTGATTTGAGACGGGCATGCTCCTGCCAGCCCGGCCGGCACAACCACCAAAATTAGGTCTGGCTTTGGGTTCGAGGGGGGCGGGGGGCGGCATAGAGGGCTCCAAAGTAGAAACGCAACAAAAAAACAAAGCGGCCGAGTCGACACCGCACCAAGGAGCGCACGCGACCGAGCGCAAAAGGAATGATGACTCACCTTTTGTAAATCCGTGAGTTTCAGGTTGGCCAAGCTTAGTTGATTGCCCAGTTGGTTGCGCTCCTCTTGTGCCGTGTGCAGCGCTTCCAGATCGGCAGTTGTTGAGGCGGACTGGGCTGGCTGTGTTTCGTCAAAGGCTTCACCTGTGATCAGGGAGGTCATGTCTGCTTCGGCCTGGAGCAGTGCAAGTTGGCGCTTGGTTGTGGCAAGTTCCTTGCGCAATGCCTGAAGTTCCTTCTGCGACGAGGGCTTGTCGGCATCCACGTCTTTGGTGTCCGCCAGGTCGGCTTTGCTAACGTTGAAGCCCCGTTGGAGGTCGTCAAACATGCGCTACACGCCATGGTTTTGGGTCAGCACAACTCGAGGTGAGATGACGCAAGCGCGAGGGGTAATCCTGCTTAGGGGTAAGTCTGCGGGAGGGGCTGAGGTGTGAACCTGAAATTGTTGGATTCGAGAGATGTAGACACCGTTGCGTTGCTCTTGTTCGCGAAGCAGGATTTCGGCGGCTTCGGCTCGCTGCTTTTCCATGGTCTTGGCGCGCCGTTCCTTTTCTAGCTCGGGTGCCCAGAAGAGTTTGATGGATAGCAGGCTGGCACTCAGCTTTCGATCTTTAATGTCCAGCTGCAGCAGTTTCGCATCGACCGCGGCGTGAGTTGTGACCAGACCACGACAATCGCGGGCGCGGAACAAGGGCTCACACCTTGGTGTGCATGTTGATAAGGTCGCGACGGGCTTTGAGGAGTTCCTGTTGCAGGTATTGCATTTCTGCTGCAGCGACCTGTTCAGATTGGCGATGATTAAAGGCTCGTACTGCGTTGCGGTCCGGGGCTACAATGGGTTTGCGGGTAAGCAGAGCAAGGAAGTAAACATATTAGGCCAAACGGGCTGGTCGGGAGCGAGTCTGGGGCTGAGCACGCCACGTGGGGAGCTTTGGAAGACGAGCAAAAAAGAGGGAGGGGAGAGCCAGAAGCCAGGGCTTACCACGGATGGGTGATTGCTCGACCTCTACCATGTCCAGGGGACCGTGGCGCAGCGGGGTATGGGATTGCACGACGATTTCAGCATTGGATGGGGTGGGGAGGGCGGTGGTCGAAGCGGGTTGAAGGCCACCGGTGCGACGGCGGGAGGCCGGTGAGCCTGGATACTGGGGGCCGCGCATGGTGGAGCGTTGTGCGCGGGAGGGGGAGGAGTGGTGCGGGCTGGAAGGGGAGCGCTGGCTGGGGGAGGAGACGCTCGACTGGTAGAAGACACGGGGCTGGCCGTCGGAAACGGTTTGGGCGGGCGCGTTGTCGCGGGGGCTGGGGCGAATTGTGTCGTAGCGTGCTGGGGAGGGTGGGGCGTTGGTGGTTGCATGGCGAGTACGGGTATCACGAATGGGACTCTGTTCTGGGGAGGAAACCATGGCGTGGGTGGCGTGGAGCCGGGCAGCGCGCTGGGCAGCGCTGGCGCTGGCTTCGAGGGGCGGAGCGGGGTGCGCCGCGTTGACGGAAAAGGAGCGACTGACGGGTACGCCGTCGACTGAGGCACGAGCGCGCATGGCAGAGGAAGCGCCAACGCCTTCGTTGCCTTGGCCTTGATAGTCGTGATAGACGACAGCGCCGTGAAAGCGCTGCACGGGGTTGGCGGCGTCGGCGGCAGAGGCTGTATAGGCGTCGGGGCTATCCCAGAGGTAGGTGTGAACACCGGGGCTTGAATCGAGAGGATTCTCTTGGTCGGCAATGGCGATGGAGGAGCGTCGTCGCCCACGTCCATCCGCGTTGGTGGGGGAAGCATCATGTGAGGCCGGGGTGGAAGAGGCGAGGGGCATAGGTTCAGCATCATCCATGACCATGACAGCGGAGCGGGGCCGGGATCGGCGCGGCTTCATGCGCTGAGCATGAGCAAGCAAGCCAAGGGAAAGACGAAAGAAAAAAAGATGGGGGAGGGGTGAGTCGAATGGCAAGAGCATGGACGTGATGTTCAGGCTGCGCGCGAGGGAAGGCAAGGCAAGTTCGGACCGACCTTGATGACGCCCATAAAGCCGCGCTTCTTCTCTTGATTCGGAGACTTTCGATCCCCTCGGGGCGCCACGCTGCCCTGGCCTCGCTGCGCCATTTGGATGGTGAGCTTGGATTACTGTGGTCCAGCCTCCAACGGCACCGTGGCACTGCAGACTGGCCAACACGCGCGCAGGGCCAGTGCAGCGGGTTGAGCGCTGCGCAAAAGTGCTTTCACATGAACCTACAGCGGCATCCCCAACCAAGAAGCAAAACCATGTCAAGTTGGAGCCGAGCACGGCCCATCTTACAACCACGTCAACAACGAGACGGGCAGTCGCCGTGGGCGCAAACGCGCGCGACGAGCCCACGAGCGAGCGAGCGAGCGAGGTCGGGCCCGGCATCAAAACCGGACAGCGCATGTGTGTGGAAGAATGAAGCGATGCCCGCTTTGATTTTGGTTCACATGTGTGACGAGCCTGACCGAGCGAGTGGCTGACCTTCCACCATGGGCCAGAATCGGCAAAGCCGTGGAATGAGGCAGCCTCTCTGGCTCACTCAGGCGTCCCGATCCATTCAGACATTGATAAACACTTGCACTGCCATCCATGCATTGATCCGAGGTCCACAGCCCCCACCGGTGTCCCCGCCAGCAGAAAAAAAAAAAAAAAAAAAACAC
>NW_001865055.1:83272-87187 GCF_000002865.3 Monosiga brevicollis MX1
GGAATTTGTGACCAATCCCCACCTCGTCGCCATGCAAAAGGCCTTTGAGGAAGATCTGGACCCCGTTGGTGCGTCGTGCACAGCGCCTGGCATCCCTGATCATGGGCTCTTGTTCGTCTCACTCTTCCTGCCGCTTGTATCAGCACGCGCCGATTATCACAAAACGCATGGCAATGATGCGTACAAAAAGGCCCTGGCTGCCACCAACAACATCAAGCTTCGAAAATCACACCTCAAAAAGGCCGTTGAATGCTACACCGAGGGACTGCGCGAGGTACGCGTGTTTGCCCACCCAACAACCATGTCAACCCGCCCCACTCCCTCCTTTTCATCTTCCACGCCTTTGCCTGACACGCTGTTGTCCCTCGACTTGTCCGTAGCAATGCCGCGATGCCCACGTCGATTCCACCCTGCTCAGCAATCGCGCCGCAGCCAATCTCATGCTCGGCAACTGCCGACAAGTCATTGGAGACTGTTCGCAGGCCGTCATGCTCAATCGCAAGAACAAAAAGGCCTACTTCCGGTTCGTTCCGTCCCCTCGAACTTTGCTCCTCATCCGTGCTGCTTTCCCCAAGTCGGCGTCCGAACCAGACTCACATCATCGTATATGCCGCACGCCTGTTTCGCGCCATGTTTGCTCCTCGACCCAGGGCTGCCAAAGCCTGTCATCGTATCTCCAAGTATGACATGTGTGTGTCCTGGTGCGATCGCGGTCTTTTGCTTGAAAGCGATAACCAGGAACTCAACAACCTCCGTCAGCAAGCCACCCGCGACGCCGCCGCGCAAGCCAAGGAAGAGCGCCGCCGTGCTGCTCTGGAGCGCAAGCGTGCCGCTGCTCGTGCCAAGCTTGATAAAGCCGTGACGGTGTGTGTGTGTGTGTTGGCTTCTCTTGCTCGCGTGGCCCAGACTCTAGCACCAGCCTTGCCCTTCGCCCTTTCCATGTCTCATCTTCTCTCCTCGTCTTGGCACTCCAACACCAGGCCCGCGGTGTTCGCACAGCACGGACGCGTCCTACCGAGTGGTGGGATGCCGCTGCCAAGCGGCACACCGGCGAGGATGATGCCGATCAATCAGCCATGGTCCACGAAACCGATGGGAAGGGCCCCGCCGTTGACGATGACGGCGTGATGCATTGGCCCGTGCTCCTGGCCTACCCTGAGCACGCGCAGACTGATTTTATCGAATCCTTCTGTGAACTCGACAGTCTCCGTCCCCATCTCGAGGTGCGCCCACCATGCCCACCATGCCTCGCTTTGCCCGCAATCGGCCTCCTTGACCACCCTGTACTATTGCTTGTTTAGCACATGTTTCCCGATCAAGCCGAGCCCGTTGTTCCATGGGATGTACACAACAAGTACAAGGCCAGCAATCTCGTCGCGTACTATGAACACATTGTCGTACGTTGACTTGTTTGGAAAACAAAAAAACTTTCATTGACGTCCATGCTCCCATCGACTGCGCTCATCCACACCCCACCACTGCTGTCCCAGGACATCTCCCGCAATGAAGTCAAGATGATCCCTGTTGACCTGGACATGCCGGTTCGTTCCTTGATCTTGCCGACAACGCTGGTATCGCCCGAGCTTCGATCCAAAACTCGCTGGTTTCGCGACGCCCTGATACCTGCCTTGTGACGATGACCCACAGCTGCTGCAAATTCTTCAACAACCCACCCACGTTGTGTATGCCAGCATGCCCATCTTCATTGTCCTCGTGCGTGGTTCGCCCGAAGAAGCTGAATTCCTGAAGCGCGTCAAAAAGTAGTTTACTACAGCCATGATTACGACCTGCTTTTATATCTCCAAGTGGCATCATGAACACGGCACGAAGCACAGGAGAGCTCGCCATCCCGAGAGTGGGACAAAGCGAGTTGGAGGCGCCATGCGCCCAAGACTGCCTTACTGCCGTGTTTCAACGCTCTCGCTTCTTGTGCCGCAGTGGGCAGAATTTCTACAATTGATTCTCTCATCGGAATGTGTACCAAAGCCCTTATCACTCTGCCATGGCCATCCATCAACAACGTCTATAGTTCGTCTTTGGATCCATCTACTCATCGCAAGAACAAAGCAGTGCTGGGTCAGACCACGCGCCGCGCAACTCACAGAAGCCGCTTATCTCTTTCCAATGGCCGCAGCTGAGCCTCACACCTTGCTCCTGCGTCCGGGCATCGTCAATGGCCAAAAAGTACTTGATTGTCAGTTCTTGATCCCAACCAGCCACTTGGTCAGCTCGCTGGACAATTAATGTCCAGGCAGCGTCCGTTGGGCCGGCCATGGCCACCGCAAACTAGATGGTCCCACATCGCCAAACGGCGATCAGTTCAAGGGGTCTGAGCACGCACATTTTTGCCCACTGAACCATGGTCGTCGAGACGGTCGCACCTCGTCCTGACAGCACTCCTTGGTGAGATGCGCACCCAGCAAGCGCGCCCCAGCCTTTTGGGCTGGACTCAAGTCCAGTTGGTCAAGTTGAGGCCAAGGTGCAGTTACAAAGCTTTCCCGCACATCTGAGGCTGGCACCACAACCTCGCCTGCCAGGAAGCATACCCGGGACATGCGTAACTTGGTGAGTGTGTGCTCTTGTGCATGATCGGTTTCAAAAAGGAAACACGCTGTGCAGGCATGTACACACCCAGCACAACGCGGCCACTGTCAGTTTCGGGATAGGCCACTGGAGCCCCCATGACCGCACGCTGAGTTGGCAAGAAGGTGGCGGCACGCAAGAGCTCCTCGGCCGTGGCGTTGTACAGGCATTGTCCGTCCAACTCAGTCTATGATCACGAAAAGAAGAAAGAGAGACAAAACAACAACAACAACAACGTGATAAGATGCTTGCGGAATGTTTTGAACATTGCTTTTGGCCGACCGGCTTTGGTGTCGTTGAGCTCCAACCTTCTCGGAGGGGCAGACGCACGCAAAGCTACCCGCCCGGTTGCGGCATTGGTAGCCGTGGTGACAACTCTCGCGGTTGTGGGCGCACTCATCAATGTCCACACAGTCGCCCTCTAGCAAGCGGTAGCCTGCTGCACAAGCGCGGCAGGCGCGGCTGGAGCCCGACGTGCAGCCTAGTTACCGCCAAGTTTGTGCACCACCGTGAGTGTAGGCCCCACCTCCCGCACACGCAAGAGTCGTCACTTGAGGCGCGATCCCATGGCCCATACCTTGCACTGGGTCGCACGCAGAGTGGCAGGTATCACAGCGTGCCGATCCGGGCGTGTTGTGGCAGTACTGGCCTTCGCTGCAAGTGGTGGCCCCAGTGGCACACTCGTCCACATCAATGCATTGTCCATTCTCTGCGCGCTCAAAGCCCTGAGCACAAGATTTGCAATCGCCAGGTGTGGGGCCATTGCAGCCCGCGACACGGTCACAAGCCGAGTGACAAGGGGCACATGTGTATGAGCCTGGATCATTGCGGCAAAAGACACCCTCTTGATTGGCGCAGAGGGTGTCATCCTGTGCGCACTCGTCCACGTCGACGCAGGCATTATTTGCAGCTCGTTCGTAGCCAGCAGCGCAAGCGTCGCACTCTGTCTCATCGGGACCAGTGCACGTATCTGCACAAGCCAGATGGCAGGGGTGGCACTGACCATCCGCTTGCGCAAACTGGTGAAAGGGGCAGAGCTCGCAGGTGGCACCACGGCGATTATCCCGACACTTGCATTTGCCGTTTCCCGTTCGCTTGCCATCGCCACTGCACTCGCCACGTCCTCCGCACACGCCTTCGGGGTCGGTGTCATCGGTCGGACAGCGCCGGCACGACTTGCCATAATGCAGAGCCGGACAGCACACCTGCAACTCCTCGACACACAAGTGCTCTCGCAAGGCTGCAGAGCGTTTGAGCGTTGAATGGGGTGAGGACTGTGGACGGCCAAGTACATCCGGGTGTGGCACGCGGGGGGGGGGGGGGGGGGGGGGG
>NW_001865055.1:87607-120241 GCF_000002865.3 Monosiga brevicollis MX1
CATTCTTCGATTCGTTCCTCAGCGTCCTCATTACGTTGAGACACCTGCAACACNGGGAGGAAGACACCACAGTCGGAAAAAGACGAGACAAGACTGTGCAATGTGGAGACTTGGCACGAGCGCACTTTGTATCGCTTTTGGGACAAAGCTGTTCCAAACAGGCCCCAAGCAGGGCCTCGTCCATGCTGTACCGTCCCAAAAACTTTTCATTGTCCTTGATGATACCAAACCAGCAAGGATCAAAGTGAGGGCTGCAAGTAAAAAAAACCTCGCTGCAGCCGAGTGGGCGGCACAGCTCACCTTGGTCCAGCCTTTGCTGCTTCCACTGTACTCGATGTTGTTCTTCAGTTGATCATAGGCTACCACGGCGCCACGTTCGACATGAGCGCATCAGCTTGAGCTCGGCTCGACGGGGAAAGGCGGCACTGGGTGGGGAAGCAACGCGTACCGCTGATAAAGTTTTTAGCAATGCTCTCGCAGCCCTCACAGCGACTGTTCAGGCGCTGAATTTCCTGCTTGGAGCGCTTGGCTGCAGCCGTCCTACCATGCACGCCCACTACCGTGATGAGCAAAGGCAAATACGTCGTGTCATGCCGGATACGCCCCGCCCCAGTCGGTCCACAGCTCACACCCACTCACCAGCTGGGCAGGATGGCCAGAACCACCAGCAAGCCCACAAGACCGTGCCACCTGCTCATCGTGTCCCACCCCCACTGCTCAAACGATCATTGTACAATCCAGCAATCAGCCCGTTGCTACCAGATCAAGACCTTGAGCGCACGCCCACACACACAGATCGGAGCGAGCGAGCCAACTGCCACTGACAGATCTGAACAATAAATTTTTTAAAAAAAATGAGAGAGAATTTGCGAGAGAGATTTTGAGAGAGAGAGAGAGAGAGAGATTAAGGGAGATTTAGAGAGAGATTTAAAGAGAGAGAGAGATGTAGAGATTTCGAGAGAGCGAGATGAGGGATGTCGAGAGAGAGAGATGAAGAGCGAGAGAGAGAGAGAGATGAAGAGAGAGAGAGAGAGAGTTTTAGAGGAATTTAGAGAGAGAGAGAGAGATGTAGAGAGAGAGACGTTCATGTTCATGTAAAAGTTTCCAGTTCCTTCTCGCTTTTCGCTCTTTCTCCCTCTCTCTCTTTCTATGTGTGTATCTCTGTCTGTCTGTCTATCTGTCTGTCTGTCTGTCTGTCTGTCTGTCTGTCTGTCTGCCTATCTGTCTGCCTGTCTGTCTGCCTGTCTGCCTCGCCCTTTCGCTCTTTGGGTGTCGCGGTGAGGACGAGCATTCAGAATTCGGAGGCGAAATTTTTTTTCTTGTGTTGGTAAGACTATGCAATGGATGCAATTTGGGCTATGGGAGGGGGGACGTTCGATGACAAACTCATCAGGGCTAACATGTAGATGTGGCAACAGCAGACTCGGAACTAAAAACAATCCGGCTCGGAACAGGCAAGAATGGGGATGTCGGGTTGAGCGGGGGCAGGGTAGAGGTCGGGTTATCGCAGGGCACACACACACACACACACACACACACACACACACACACACACACACACACACACACACACACACACACACACACACACACACACACACACACACACACACACACACACACACACACACACACACACACACACATCACGATAGGCCAGTGATGCGTGAGGTTTGGGCCAATGGACATGCCGATCTGGACAATCGGGATCTACTTGATCATGTTATAGTAAGCAAACGCAACCAGCGTGGCCACGTAGCAGACGCCTTGCCAGGCGGAGACTTGCTCTCCGAGCACCAGGGCGCAAAACATCACCAAAAGCGCGTTGCGCACCGCGGCCAACAGCTGTCGGGCACAAATAGGCAGACACACGTGTTATGCAAAGCGTGGACACAAAGCTTGCAGACTAACCGCGCCCTTGCCCCCTTACAGCCACTCTACGACCCTCCGCAGTGCCACACCTTGAGCATGAGACTGTTCATCACTTTGATGACAAAAAAAGAGGAATAGATGACCGCCAATGTCAACAGGATGCTCAGCGTCAGCGGCATACCCAGTTCTGACAACCGTTGATAGTCTATGTGGCAAACCCCAACCACGCTGTCAGAGACGAGTGTGTGTGTGAGCCTACCAGCAACCGTCGACACGATTCCCGCCATACCTCCAGACTGGAACATGCGTGGCAGCTCTTCATACATGGCAACACCGATCAGGACCACGCCACTGCAAGGATCGAGAACGGAAATGAGGCAATACAAAGCCACCGGCTTTTCTCCCTCAAAAGTGGAGGCAGGTCAAAGTGACTCACGTGGGAAGACCGAGATAGTATTGCGACTCGACCACGGAAAAGGCCACCTTGCCCGTAAATAGCTTCTGTGTCATTAGCATTTTGCTCGACTCCAAACCCACTGCAGCAAGCCACGATCATCAGGTTAGCAGATACCAAGTGGCGCAGGTCATCGTCACCACCGAACGTGTGTAAACATACCGCTGGCTGTCATGACGAGGAAACCACCCAGATTGAAATTCAACTCGCCGTATGCTGCATCCCGGTGGAATGATGGGTCAGTTTCCAAACCACTCGCAAAGCACCCACTTTGTCGATTCTTGATGAGCTGCAAGTCACAAAAAAGGCGCACCTGCTGCCGCTGTAAAAATCGTCATTGCAAAGACTGCATACATGGCTTGCGGTTTGGGATTGAGCAAACCAGCCGAGGTCAGCAGGACCATTGTCGCAACGGGGGTGAGCGCCTGTCAATCGTAGCAGCCAAAGACAAAGAGAATGAATAAAAGGAGGTGGGGGTCGAAAAGCGGTCGCCCGTCGCACGCGTTCAGAGACCAAAGCAAGTGCAGCATCAAAGTATTCAACTCTTTCTGGCCCTCTTCCCCGTCCAACCTTGAGCATCTGTATAAAGCTGACGGTCAGATAGCTGTAGGACATGTTGCCAGTTCTGGGCAACAGACACACACAAAAAAGGTACCGTACATCAACTGGGTGCCAAAGAAGCAAGCAGCGGGAGCGGCTCGAGTGATCGCGAGATCACAGAGGTCGAAAAGCAAGGTTCAAGCGATGTGGCGTACGTCAGAGCAAGTCCACCGAAAACAGCGACGGGAAGAATGCTGGTCAGGAAAAAGCGGCGATCGACCACATGCTCGTGCTGCAGTTTGGACTACGTCGTCGGGCGAGTTCAACCCCCCGCCCAGAAAAAAAAAAAAAAGAAAAACCAAAAGACAGGTTTGAAGCCGATGAGTGCAACAATAGAAGGGGGTTTGACGTGCCAGGTCATCAAACACGGCTGCTGGGCGTCCAGGAACAAGACATCACTGACCTTGCCCGAGACGAGGAGGATGCCTGCCACGCCGGCACTAGCGAATCCGCCAACGCTGGCGAGAAGAGTTGGATAGTTAAAGTCGTAGTCGACCAGGATCATCTTGTTGATGATGATCACAGCCGGGCCCGTGAACATGAAGATGGCACCAGCAACCAGCGACATGATGACCGAGCTAGCAAAGCCACGCATGCACCCCCAGTGTGAGGAGAGACAAACCCGACGAGCCTGCTCACAACGAACAGCCACGCGCGCCACCTGCAACGCCACATACACAAGCCGAACAACCTCACCTGGGTGCCGAGGGTGCCGCCACTGATCCAGTCTTGTTTCCCTCCACAGGCACACTCACAGCCTCATGATCCCGCACCTTCTCTGGCGCCTCCTCAGCCAGCGCCCCCGCCCTCACCGCCGTCGTCACCATGGTCGTCGTCCTCCGCGCGCGCGCGCGCTCTCTCTCTCTTTTCTCCTCTCGAACAAAATGTCAGACGCATTCGCGCAGAGAGAGAGAGAGAGAGAGAGAGAGAGAGATTGGAAGTAGAGGGGCATGTGAGAGGGAGAGAAACACAGAGAGGGAGAGCTGTAGCCAAGGCGCCAAGCCAGCTAAAAAGGGCCAAACCAGAGATGGTGTCTGACGTTTAGCCAAACTAGACATGGAACCAAGAGACCGTTGCAGAGAGAGAGACACACACGTTAAAATGTCATCATCAATTTGTCGCTCAGCGACCTGACTATGGGAAATGATGAACGGTCGTCGAATGTATGGGAGGGAGGGGGAAGCACCATGCAAGTCAAGACGACTATGGGCCCGGGTGACGCGAGGGTGGATTGGGTAGGGCCAGCTGGGTGGAAAAGAGGCTGAACATGCGTGCTTGTATCCGGTCCAAGAGGATGGGATAAAAGTCTTGCCAAGGTGATGGCTCTTGACGATAGGTAAGGCGGTGCAGCATGCGGACGAGCGTCACGCACTCCTCCAGACGACGGTGTTGCACCAAGCCCAGCACCAGCCTACCCACTTGCTCGAGGCGAGCACTCGTCGCTGCCGTTGCATTCAACCCCACCCAGTCGTGTACAATGCCCTTCCATGCTCGAAACCCCGTGCAGCCACAAAGCTCCGGCGCTGGCTCCAGCTCCTGCGTGGCCGGTCCATCGACTGCAAACGGAAACACAACTTCTTCCCCCCGTACCGGCCGTGCAATCACTCGCACTGGCTCCGCTGCTCCAGTTTGCGCCGCCAACGAGGTGGATCGAAGTGCAGGCTGGGGCGTCTTGCGCCGACGCGACACGAGCGGCTGCTCGGCCAAGGGCACCGCATTCACATCCATGCGAATCCCGCTGCCACCACCGCCGTCTGCGAGAGCATGCACACGCTTGCGAGCTGGCAGTGGAGGACTGCCCTCGCTCCCCTGCAGCGTGCGAAGCACCTCTTCGCTACGACGAGCTTCGGCAGCACGTTCTGCTCGCCGCCGTCGCTCGGCAGAAGCCTCTTCCTTCAGCTGTTGAACCAGCTCTCGCGGAAGCTCGGAAAGCACATCGGCGTTCCATTGTGATGGTGAGATGAAGCTAGACTGCGAGGCGCTGGGCACCAAAGGCAGGCCACGCACGGCTGTGTGTGTTGCAGCATGGTCCTCCCCCATACCGCTCTGCATGGCAGCCGCCGCAGCCCGGCCAGGGGCCGGCGTATCGCAGCCACGGCTGGACAACACTTCGATGCTACTGTCCACCTCATCCTCATCCTCCTTGATGGCGGTGTGTTCAGTTCGATTGTGCCCATTCACACGAAGCAGCTCTTCGTCTGGCGGCGTGGCCCCGATGACAAGCAGCTCGTCCGAGTCTGCTGCTTGTGGCGGGACCAGGTGTGCGTATTCCTTCCTAATTTCCTCGGGCAGTTCAGCCAGCACTGATGCATCAATCTAACGACAGCGGCGGATTGAATCAAGCGTCACACGAAACACGCAGCACAAAGGGCGCGTTGGAGGACATGAAGAACGGACAAAAAAAGCAGACCCTACACTCAGTGTCATACCGTCATTGCAGCGGCGGCAGAAGCTGGTGTTCTCGTGGCGGTCGCCGACGCTACGGCGGGGGGAGGCGCCAAAGTCGAGGTCGAGGCTGAGGCTGAGGCCGACGTCGATGACAATGCCGTGGTGCCCGGTGGCCAAGCACGCGTTGGATGCTGATTCCCTGCCTGAGGTGCAGGTGTCTTGGCCTTGACCTTGATCGTGCCACCGACGCCAGCTCTAGTTTCGCCCCGCCCAACGAGAAAACGGTCCAGACTGGTCGCACGCCGGGGAGGTGCGGATCGACTTGCCCCCGAGCCATCTGTCAGAGGTGGGGCTGCCTCCCGCGCCACTAGCGCGTGGAGGGATATGCCGATACCTCGCACATCAAGAACTGGCACCGCCAAGAGATGGGTCAATTCAAGGCACGTGGCCGTGATGGTAGCCAGATCGTCAGTCGGCGAGGGTAGGGCAGTTGATCGGTTGCGATCGTCGCAGGGTCCATGGCCGAGCCGCTTGTGAGGATCGCCGGCATCGGGCTTGCGCTGCTTGATCTTTAGCGTCACGCGAGTGGCAAGCTGGCCTACAGCCTCGAGGCGACTGCACACCTCCCGGCAGAGGTTGCTCACAAAAGTGTCAACCTGGGCATCCTTGTCGAAGCGCACGCCCCAGGTGATCTCAACGGACACCGACTTGGGCGGGGCGTTGTCCTTGAGCGGGGATGGATCTATGCCCCGACAGGCATTGTACAGGGCTTGCCCGTTCTTGTGACCAAAATCGGCTTGCAGCCGGTCCAAGGGCAGAGCCCGTAGATCGGCGCAGGAGGCAATGCCCATGGTGGTCAGCCGTCCTGCCGTGCACCAGCCAACCCCAGGTAGATCTTTCAGTGCCGTCTGGTCGATAAAGCGCTCCACATTGGCTTCAGCATAACTGTAGAGCCCATTGGGCTTGGCTAGACGTGTGCACAAGCGGGCCAACAACACATTGGGTCCAATACCAGCACTGGCCGCAATGCCAAGTTCCTCTGCAATGGCCGTACGCAATTCAGCGACAAACTCGGTGGCAGATTGAGTCGGGACAGGCAGCGATGCCTCCTGCAATGGTGCGGGCGACAAAGGCGGGTGACCCTCGTGCTGTCGTTGCTGGACCGCCTGCCAGAGATGGGGGCTGTAATCAGGGCGAACAAGGCCCGTGAGGTCCAGGTACGCTTCGTCCATAGAGACGGCTTGAATTCGCAACGTGCGTGCCGTCAGGAGTCGATAAAAGGCCTGGCTGGCCAGCTTGTACTTATCAAATTCATAGGGCAGTGTCTAGTTGATAGCCAGAGAAGAGAGTAGGGGAAGAGGTGGTGCAGCCAGACGAGAGGGTGAGGGCCAGAAAGAGAAATGACAACAAGAAGAGGGCCGCCGCTCGATACCTGGAGATGGGGACAAGCGGCCAGCGCACGACGCATGCTCATGCCGTTGCGAATGCCAAATTGACGAGCGGGGTAATTGCAAGATGAGATCTCACTGCTGCCCTCGCGGCCCGAATGGGCGATCGCCACCGGTTGGTCCTGTAGCTCCTGCCGCTCTCGAAGAGCAATGGAGACAAAAAACGCGTCCAAGTCAATGTGCACGATGACCCGACCCGGCGTGTAGTCCGTGCTAAAGGCAGTTAATTGCTGGCCCGCGGCCACGGCTTCTCGCTGCAAGCGTCGCACGTAGGCCTTGGCCTCGGCACCAGAGGTAGACAGGTGGTGGAGCCGTGATTGGGCATAGTACTGCTCGATAAAGTTGGGATTGTTGCCCGAGACCATGGGGCCATAGCGTCGCAGCTCCCCGCCCTTTGGTTCATTGGCATCCGTGTGCGTCGCTGCAGCCACTGGTGGCGCGGGCGAGGTGGGTGCCAGGCGAGGGGGTGGCGATGGAGAGTTTGACCCCTGCGGGACGGTCTCTGGGGATATTGTTGTCGGCTCGCAGACCACGCCCACGAGCGGCGGCGGCGAGGAGGGTTCGGTCGGCTGATTTGGATCTTCGTGCAAACCGTGCAGGGTCGTTTTGGCCGTTGTGGGAGCAGCAGCAAAGTCGAGACGCTGCTGATTAATGCCCTCGCGGTGGTACACTAGATACGGTCCGATGGGCAGCCGAGCTCCGGCTTGCACGCTATCCAAGAGCCACTGCGGGGTCACAATCTTCTTATTCCTGAAAAATCGGCAAGCGAAAGACGGCAATGAGCACATGAACTGAGATGTTTCTAGCCCATTGGTCATCGTGGACGAACTTGAGATCCTTGATCTTGGCCCCGCAGAGGTTGGTGGCAATGACATGGGTCACGTGGGTAATAGAGTAGTAGAGGGTATGACTGCCACCATGTTCCAAGATCAAGGTTCGCAAGTCCTCGGCTGGGGGATCTGTCCAAGCCAGGGGGCCAAGACCTGACGTGAAGGTGGATGCAATCATGGCAACAAAGGCATTCGAATCCTTTCAATCGCGGGGACTGACCTGTGCGCCCGTTGATGTACATGAAGAGGCCCTGGAAGATATCACTCCTAGCATGCGCCGGCCACAGTTGAGTAGGCACGAGTCGGAGTGCTCTCAGCGAAGAATTGAGACAGGAAGGACACGGGTCACACCACAAAGGGAGGAGAGGCTAGGGGACTGTGAGGCAGGATTGAGAGACATACTTGGCAGGAACGGCTTGATGATACTGGTCTTGCAGCTTGCTTTTCTTCATCGACATGTACTCACTCTGCTCGCACCCATCAAAGTAGACGAGCCAGGGTGAAACTTGGGGAATCAAAAGCAGGTGTGAGCGAGCGTCAGAGGGCAGGGAAAACCGTACAAAGTTCCAGCCACCGCCACCACGACCGCGGAACCGGGCGTCAGCCTCGCCATCGCCATCATCCACAATGGGCACACTCGCAGCCCCACGGCTCATGATGCGACGTGAGCCCGGCTCCTCACATCCCGAACATATAGGCCACAGCCCAAAGCACCGAGGCGAACCGGAAACTTGGAAGCGGGCGCAGAGAGCGAGCAAGGGACAGGACGAAGAACAAGAGCAACGAGCCAGGGTGGGGGGGGGTAGATGATGGGGAGCGTCCAGAGAAGGCCCCAAGCGAGGGAGCGAGGGAGCGAGGCGACCGTCGAGCAGCAGTGAGGAGCAGCGGGGTGGCAAGTGTGGGGACCAAGGAGAAGAGAGAGAGAAATGTGGGGATCAAGGAGCAAGGGGGAAGCAGCGTAGAGAGAGAGAAAGATCAAACGGCAGATGAGGAGAACTGCCGTTGAAAAAAAAAAAAAAAATGCGCGCCGACTCGCGAAAGAGAGAGAGAGAGAGAGAGAGAGAGAGAGAGAGAGAGAGAGACAGACAGACAGACAGACAGACAGAGAGAGACACAGAGACAGAGAGAGGAGAGAGAGACAGAGAGAGAAAAACATGTCTGAACAAGAAACCCCTTGCCTCATCCAAGATTTAGTATAATACTTTATTCTGATTCACCATTTGTGGCTCTTGGCTGGGGGCTGTACTTGAAAATACTTTTGTTCTCCTTGAATCGCGTGCATTTTTTTTTTTTTTTTTTTTTTCGAGAGAGAGAGAGTGTGTGTGTGTGTCACTGACTCGCGGAGATGGCGGCGCCGATGCGGATGCGGAGTTTGCTCCTGGTTCTGGCTCTGGGTTTGGCCCTGAATTCAGGATCGGTGCAAGGGGATAATCAGGTTTATGTGCGGGCCTTTGTTGGCTCTGATCGCACCTTTCGTCTCAGCGTGCGCCTTGATCCCAACGACTTTTCGGTGCGTTCCTCGCTGTCGTCTTGCTTCCCTCCCCCTCGCCCCCTCGTTGTCGGCGCGCGCACCTGGTTCTTGCTTCTAGTTTATCGTACATCTCCATCGTCTCACCAGCCGATTTGCGGCGGGGTTTGTATAGGCACTGGAAACCCCGTCCTTGGATGCCAGTCGCCACATGCCCACACCCCAGAACGTGACCATCAACGGCCGAACTGGTGTGGCCACTGGCGCCGGCGCCCTGGTGACGGGCAATGATGGATCCTGGGTCCTGTATGACGCCCACCGCAACGTCTTTGCCTCGAGCAAAGGCAGCCCTACCTTCGTGGACCAGGACCAAGGCTACATGCAGCTTCCCATCAACACCAGCCAGCCAGACGGTACCCCACAGCCCTGCCTCAACAATGGCGTCTTCTCTGCCCCCATGTACTATGATGAGGAGGGCAAGGTCTTTGCTTTTGCTGTCAGCCCTTATGAAAACGACCCCAAGGACGTGCACTGCTATGGAGCCGGCTTTTCTTCCAACGGAATCGCCCCTCGCGCCGGCTGGTGGATCCTCGGCCACGCCGCAGACTGGTACGTCCCATTTTAGCCCTGTCGACCGCCCGAGTTAGCCCACCGCTCACCAACACGGATGCACACTTGCTCCTGCCCAGGTATTTTGCCATGCCCCAAGATGGCTACTCCTACAGCAGTGTCTATTTTGAGCTCACTGGGGCCGCCGCCGTGCCACCCCGCCACACCATGGGCTTCATGGCCACCTACTGGGGCTACGATACCATGCAGGTGCGACATTGGGGTCCCCCCCAAAAGCCATCGGCATTTCACCTGATTGGGACATTCCCGCCTTCATAGGTTGCCTCACCCCCTTTCCAATTTCTTTCCGCCATGAATCCCCGCATACCCTAAATGCAGGAGGTCCAGACCAACATGAGCCGCTTCCGCAACGAAATGTACCCCATTGATAGCTTCATCATGGATTACGACTGGTTTGGTACGTTCCAAGCTGAGACAGGCAATATGATCATTAAATTTTTTGTTTTCATTTGGCCAACATTACCGAGTCTCAAGTCGCCTTTGCACCTCCCCTCCCCTTGTCATCTTAGGTCCGGATGCTTGCGACGGCTCTGGTATGTAGCTCCCTCTCCCCAACCGCCTTCAACCACAACAACCACAAACACTCCCTCTCTGGACTCACCACATGACCAAACCGCTCTCTGCCCCTTGTGTCCCGACTTTTTGTCAACCATCGCAGCGCCCCTCAATTGTGGTGACTTTGGATACAAGCCCGACTTTTGGGGCAATGAAACCTTCACGTACAATGGACAAACCTACCAGACCTCCGGGCCCGCGGAGCTGCTCAACTTTTTCCACAGCGTCATGAATTTTCGCTGGGCTGGTAAGTCTCTGCATTCGGGTGCCCGCCTCGGCACTCTTGCCCATGCTCAGCTTGCGACTTGTTCCAGGCATCCGCAAACCCCGCACCTATTCCAACATCGACTTTTGCAACTCAAGCGGCTGGCTATTGCCTGACAACTACAGCGTCGGTGCTGGTGACAACAACTGGAACTATAGCAACGCTGACTTTCGAGCTTGGTATGTGTTACACCATTTGACTTTTACTCAACCTTCGTGTGCCCTGAGTGTTTTGTTTTTTGCCCCGCTCACCTTGAGTCCATCTGGCTCGATCCACGCACTGGCACGCAGGTACACTCAGAATCATCTTCACTTTCTTGAAGATGGTGTCGACTACTGGTGGAACGACGAAGGTGAAACCCAATGGTACACCTACCTCTATTGGAACATGGCGCAACAGCAAGAATGGGAGGCCGTTCGCCCCAATGAGCGCATGTTCACCATCAACCGCGCCTTCCAGCCCGGCATGCAACGCTTCCCCGCCTCGACCTGGACTGGCGATCCACAAAACTGCTCCCATGCCTACATGCTGCATTTCATTGTCAACGGCCAACCGTACACCACCTGCGACATGACCAGCCCGGACGCCACCGTCCTCCTGCGCCAGTACCAGGCCAGCGTCTTCTTTCCCATCATGCGCGTGCACCAAATGAAGGGTAAGAATATGCCGGTTATCTTTGCCGCTCCGCCGAGCCGGCTGGACCGCATTTGCCAGCCGCCCGTACGATCAGATTGCTACCACGTACTCATGCGCCATTGACCTTGGTCGCAGGCACGCCTCGCTTTCCCTTTTTCTGGTGTGGGGCCGGAAGCGCTGGGAACGGCACGGATGAGCACTGCGTGGGCTTTCGCAACGCCCTCAACCTGCGCTATCGCCTGCTCCCCCACATGTACTCCCTGGCCCACAACCTGTACCGCAACGGCGAACCCATTGCTCACCCGGGCTGGTACGAATTTCCCTCGGATGAGAATGAGTTTTACATGGTGGGCAAGACCATCATTCCCGGCGAGCTGGCAGCCACGTACTACGATCACGCCTCCGGACCGCAGCACCTAAATATCGAAAACCAGTCCAACACCTACCTGCCGGCCGGCACCTGGTTTGCATTTGAGTCCTCCCAGACGTACCAGGGTCCCACCACTGTCCGCCAGACCCTCGGCCTGCAGGATTTTCCAATCTTTGTGCGAGCGGGCGCGATCTTGCTCACCAACCAGGTTGGTCGCGATTGTTCCGCAATGCATTTCTTTTGCAGTGACAAAGCCAAATCCATGCCCAACCCATGTTGCTCCTTGCTGCAACACATCTCACTGCCTCACCCACGGTGCTGACCGCTTGCTCACAGGAAAAAGTGCAGCGCTCTGATGACCTGGGTGGTGTTCTCGAGGTCCACGTGTACGACAAGGCTGACGGTACCATGACGCTGGTCGAGGACGATGGCCACTCACTCAACTACCAAAAGGGCTTGACCAAGGACACACAGTTTGTCTACACGAGCATGAATCGCACTTTGTCGTGGCAATCGACGGTGGCCCCCGGCTACATTGGCTCGCCTCAGGATTACACGCATGTCAAGGCAGTGTTGTTTGTTGAAAATCAGGACCCCTTCGAGACCGCGACAGTGCCCCTGACCGCATCTGGCAACTTCACTTTTTAAGTAAGTTTAGGCTGCCCCTAGTGGTCCCCGATGTTGAGAAGGCCCATGTCACCCCAAAATAGAGTTGACATAACACCACTGCCATTGTCGCCACGACTTTTAATGTGCCTATGGATGGATTCAACTAAAAAAAAAAAAGAAGGAACAAGCAAAAACACTCAACAAAAAAAAGGCAAAGAGAGGTGGGCATGGCCAACACGAAAAGGCAAAGGCAAAAAGAAAAAAAAAACACTTTGCAGGGGCGCCATACGGATTGAGGCCACCTGTAAGATCATGCATGATGAAGACCATGTCAAATGAAGAGAAAAAAAAGTCAGAGGAAGGGCGACGGAAAAAGCAGAGGAGTGGTGCGCAAGAGGCCGCAATTGCAAGACTCGAGCACATGGCGTTTCGAATCCAATCGAAAAAGCAGTACGGGCAAATGTCAAAGGATCCAGCCTCAATGAGGGAGATCAAAACAGCGGTTGAATATGCCGAAAGAAACACGATAGCTCAGGCCGGGTGAAGCATGGGCGCAATTTAAACGGCGACCTTGGCGAGGATGGCATCCGTGAAATCCTCCGTGGTGCTGTCGCCACCCATGTCCTTGGTGCGAACGACACCCTCCTGGACGACCTCGTCCAGGGCTTTTTGGAGAGCGGCGGCATAGGTGTCCATACCCAGGTGCTGGAGCATGAGGGCAGCCGAGGAGAGCATGCCCACGGGCGAGACCGAGGGCTTGCCGGCAACAATGTCACCGGCCTGGCGTGCTCCGGGCTCAAAGACGGCAAAGTCATAGCCGACGTTAAAGCCGGCAACCATGCCAGCGCCGCCGACGAGACCAGCACCAATGTTGCCAATAATGTTGCCATACAAGTTGGGGGTGACCATGACATCAAACTGCTGAGGCTTGGAGACAAGCTGCATGCTGGTATTGTCAACAATCATGGGCTCGAAAACAATGTCGGGATACAGGGCAGAAATTTCCTTGCAGCACTTGAGGAAGAGACCATCACCCTGCTTCATAATGTTGGCCTTGTGAACCGCCGTCACTTTCTTGCGACCGTTCTGTGTGGGCAGACAAGAAGGGACCCAGAAAGGACACCCAAAGCAGTCAGGTGCGATCTGATACCGGTACTTCAAGGCAAGGAGCAGGGAGAGCGCCCAGGCAGGACGTTGAACAACATACGCGCTGGGCATAGTCAAAGGCAAACTTGGCAATGCGGATCGACTCCTCGCGGGAGATAACCTTGAGGCTCTCGACAACGCCAGGCGAGATCTGCGAAAGTTGACGGTCATGTGAGCATTTGCATGAAAAAGTGATGTATTGAAAAGAAAAGGAAAAAAAAAAAACACACATGACTGACTAGCAGACCAAAGAAACGGCGCGAGCAAAAAGAATTATGAGCCTACCTCGTGCTCAAGACCAGTGTACTCGGCCTCGGTGTTCTGACGCACAACGACGACATCAACGCCCTTGTGGCGGGTATCCATGCCCTCGGGGGACTTGCAGAGGATGACGTTGGCGTACAGGTCCAGCTCAGTGCGGAGCTGCATGTTCAACGACTTGCGAGTGGCACGACCACGAGGCGTCGACAACACACCTGTACACGAGCAGAATAAAAAAAAGGACGCAAATTGGTGAGAAGAAGCTCGCACGCAACGCCAAACGTAATTTGTGTATGCTGTGAGCCGAGAGTCGAGAAAGAAAACGAAAGAAAAAAAAAAAAAAAAAGAAAAAAAAAAAGAACCCACCCTTGAGGCCAACGCCGTTGCGGCGCAGGGAGGTGATGGCCTCTTGCACCTTCTCAACCGCATTGTCATCGGTACCGCTACAAGTACATGAGGAAGGGGCGAGTGAGAAGACCACCCATTGCAAACAGCGTTAGCCCTCTGTTGGATCCCAAGAAAAAGAACAAGGGAGAGCTGAAGGAAGACGTACTGGAAGGCAATCTCCTCAAAATCAATGGGCGCACGCATGCCCCTGGAGAGAGTTGGTTCGGATGCCATGAATCGAGGGCGCAGACCAGGGGTGTGAGCATGATGACCAGAGCTAGCAGAGAACAGAGGGGAGGACGGGGCAACGCGAAAGTGACGGGGGACCAAACGCACTTGAAGACGCGCTGAACGGCAGCGGTGAGCTCGGGCCCAACGCCATCACCGGGGATCAGAGTGACGGTGCGGCGGCCACCATACTTGGTCAAGCCAGAGTTGGCTACAAGGCATTGCAAAGAACGGCAAAAACATGAGACCGTGGTGGCAGGTGCATGGTAACCAAAAAGATGTAAAATCCCGACAGCTCGGGACAACCACCAAGCAGCCGGTGCAAGTGGGTTTCCTTGACAGCCCTGGCTAATAGGTAATGAGAAGAGAATCAAAACGCAAAAGAATAGAAAGAGGGCCCGGGGTTTGCCACAAAGGGAAAGGACGGCATGCCCAGGTCAAGGAAAGGAAACATAAAACGCCCAGCAGGTCGAGCAGGTGGGGGATGGGCACGGGGACGTTTTTCATCCAAAAAGGGCGGATGAGCCGCCCTTTGAATGATGTCTGGACCAGCACCCATTGACCAACACCACCCACCCACAATAGCTGGCAACCCGCACAAGCCATCATGTTGACGGCCCAGCTGGCCAGCCATGTGCCCCGTCCGCCCATTGTGCGGATGATCGCACGAGCCAGCTGAAACAACACGCCCCACCCCTCAACACCCTCAACACCTGAAAAGATCCATCCCCAGCAGGCCCAACCAACCAACCAACAACACCCACACCCCGCCGGGGAAGGGGCAAGCGGGAGCGAAAGAAGCACTCACCGGCTGCCGTTTTGGCCGCAGTGGACGCGAAGCGCCGGAACACGCGCGTGGCCATGACACTTGGTAGCAGGAAGCGGGAAGACCGAGAGAGAGAGAGAAAAATGAGTTTGGGTTAATATTCGAGAGGGTGTGTTAAAGATGTTGCTTTACTTTCAAGGAGTGATCTTCGGTTTAGATGGACGTCTTACAAGGTGGACGGTTGCAGTGAAGTTGCCAAAGGCAAGATGTGGTTATCGCAAAACCTGAATGGTTTGCATGAGAAAATACATGTCTCCAAGCATTTACATTTATTTTGCTTGGATACCGTCATGACACGTCTGCTGGACCTCTGCGTCGCCGCGCTCAAGGTCAGTCGGCGCTGTTCCCTGCCTGCTCATGATCTCGCTCTGCCGCTCGGGGCTCGGGGCTTGGGCTTGGGTTCTTGGGTTCTTGGCGTTTTGGTGGGGCATGGTGGCTTGCTAGGGGTGGGAGGGCTGGAGCTGGTGCTCGAGGCGCGAGGCTGTCCGAGCGGTGTTTGCGCGCCGCCGGAATCTACAATTGCATGTTGCCTCGCGGCGACCTCGAGCATGCTTCTCTCGCTTCTCGCGTTTGCCCAGTGGCATGACTCTGCGATGCTGTTGATGCTTTGTGGTGCTAGGCAAGCGCAGAGGATACCGTTCGCACGCCAGATGTGATCTTGGCCAATTTTTGTGCAGCGCAACAAGTGAGTCTGGGCCGGCGCGCGCACTTAAATGTCACCCACTCTTCAAGGCAACGCTCAACATTGCTCCCTCTCATCTCGCGACCCTTAGCTGGATGCAGACACAGAAACCTTTGTGCAGGAGGTGTACAATGGCTGCCTCAAGCATCACCGCGCGCTTCGCGTCCCCGTCAATAGCTTCTTTGCCCATGAACCTGTTCGCGCCCTCCGCAGCGATCGCCCCCTGTACTCGAGTGCGTCCATTCTTGTTGATGGGTTACCTGCCTTCCAGCATGCTGTCGGCCTTTTCTGGCGTTCGAGAGCAGTGCCGCCAAGAGCCAGGCCATCCAATGACTCACACCCATCTATGGATCGCCGCTCGCAGTATTGGCCTATCTCGGCACCATGCGTCTGGGCGAGCTCGGCGTCGTGACGCTGGTGGAGCTGATTGAAGATGTGCTCATCGACAAGCTACTCCGTTTCTTCGGCTTTCTCACCGATCGCGAAAATATTTTGTGCGTTCGCACCTCAGAGCTTGCCTCGGCCCGACGTCCTTCCGCCTCCGCCGCCTAACGGCCCGCGCGTGCCACGCAGGGGCTTTCTCCACGACGAATGGCTCAAGGTTTATGATGATGACTACGTACAGACGCACCTGGTTGGGCCCCTGCTCGAGTACGGAGATTCCCTGATGCAGGTGGGTCCGCTCACTGCAACCACCCAGCACCAACCGTTACCACCAGACCCGTGCTCCACGTATATCACATCTGACGGTGCAACAATTGTTCAGGCGCTTGCTGCTCTCCAGGCGCGCGTGTCATCGCCAAGCAATGGCACCCGAGATACGTTACGGGCTGCCGTGCGCCTCACGCAGCCTGCCCCATTCAACCTCACCGAGCCTCAGTACGTTACCTCTGCGGGATCTTCAGAAGGGGGAGCTGGTCAACTCACGCGTTTTATCGCGGCGGTTTCTCTGCAGACATCGACCTGTATATTTGCCAGCCGAAGAGCCCGTGGGTGGCGTCATCAAAGCCCGTGACATTCCTCTGTTGGTTCTGCTTGCTCCCCCTCCGTGCTCCCGTGAGCCAAGCCCTTTTGTCCCCGGCTCTCGCCTCTGCACACTCGTGCTCACGATCGTTTAACTGTTGGTAATGCCCTAGTTCGGTGTACCGAACCCCGCTAGAGGAGGCCGCACTGGAGCGCAAGCGCCGATCAAATCGCGACAAAGCAGAGCGCACGTAGGTCTCTTGCTCGGTGATTGCGCACGCGACTGTCCCCTACGCGTTTCTCCTCCCCACGCGCTCACCCTTCTGGTTGGCGCATCCACCTCTGGTCTTGACCATTTCCATCAGAGCACGGTTGGCTGCAGAGCAGGCCCCGCGCTGTGCACCCACCATGGGTGATTTGGCACGCAAGGCATACATGACGGAACAGGTAAAGTGGGCCAGTCTCAGTCCTTGACGCTTCGCAGCTCATTTCTCCTGTTTGTACACGCCAGTGACTGATCTCGATGCTGGCATGCGGGTGTGTTTTAGCGGGCGCGAGAGCTGGAGGAACTGCCGGCACACACACATCGGGCGCGTCCCGTTCCAGCAGCCGTGCTGCAGAACAAGAACGTGCGCCTCAATGCTGCAGCCATCTTGCGCGAGGAGCTGCGCTTTCGAAAGCAGCAAGAAGCTGAGCTTGCCCGCTTGGAGGGTTTGGCGCGGGGCGACTTTGATGAAGAGGAGATGGCTGATCGCGATCGACAGGCGAGGCTGGAGGCGGAAGCGCAGCGCTTGGCGGATGTCGAAAAGAATGTGTTGGCGGGTCAGCTTTCCCGTGAAGAAGCCATCCTGGCGCGTCAGGAGGTGGAACAACAAAACTTAAAGGCCGCCGCCGAGCTTAAACTGCGCCAACAAGAGGCCCGCCTGCGTCTCCTTGAGGAGCAGGAGCGGGAGGCTGAGCTGCGTAAGGAGCACGTCGAGGCAACACGCCAGGCACGCGAGCAAGTCTCTGAAGCCAAGGCCGCGGTCCTGGCGGAGAACCAGGTGACCTCGTCGCAGCTGCGGCGGGAGTTGGAGGACCTGCGCCGTCAAGCAGAAATTGAGGCAGCAGCCGACCTCGAGCGACGCGCAGACCTGATTCGGTAGGTCGCGAAGTGCGACACATGAACGCTCGTGTCCAACGGTCTCGCAATTTCTTCTTGGAGGGGGGGGGGGGAAGGGTGAGGGGTTTGGTTTGTTTTTGTTTTTGTTTTTTTTTTTTTGGTTTTTTTTGTGTTGTTCTTGATTTTTTGTTTGTTTGTTTGTTTGTTCTTTTTCAACATTCTTCCTTGTACCTGACATCTGACCTCGTACCTTGCGTCGGAAACGATACGCAGCGAGATTCGGGCGTTGGAGGCCATTCCCACGGATCGGACGCGAGTGGTGGATTTGACAGAAACCGGGAATCACGGCTTGCTAAATGAAATGTCCATTGTTGAGCTGCGAGCACGACTTGATCTGCTGCGGGAACAGCAACTTGAGGAGGAAGAACTGAAGCGCCAGATGTTGTTTGATCTCAAACTGGCCAAGGATGAGATGCTGGATCAAAAGCGGCGCGTAGTGGAGCAGGCTCGCGAAGATCGCGCAGTGGCGCGGCGCCAGGAGCTGACCATGGCACAGCAACTGCGCCAAACCTTACCAAAGGCCGATGCCAAGACTGAAACCCTCCGTCAGACCCTGGCACAGCGACGTGAGCAGCGCTCTTTAAACGCCACGCGAGCAGGCACCGTGCGAGGCTCGACACGAGGGGCTTCGCGCGATTCGGTCCGAGGTTCGGGAAGCACCATCAAGCACGCTGGCGGCGGCGTCATGACGAGCACCGCGAGCACGTCCACGGTCACCCGAGCAGGGGGGCCGGCGCCGATCAAAATGACCTACACTGGACAAGCGCAGCGGCCATCGCGACAGCGACGGCCGGGGCCCGTGACACGTGCGGCTCCCTCGACCGTTCTCTCGGCTTTGACCCAGGCACAGACCATGTCGTAGCACAGTGTGGTGATTGCGGCAGCTTGGCAGCCGCAACTCACTACCTCCGGGCTTTTGTGGGAGAGCTTTATCATAATAATAAATGAATCATTTGACCCTTTAATTGAAAAGATTTAGGCCGCAACCTGACCGATTGGGGATTGGCGAAGAGCCGAGGAGGATGGTAAAAGAAGACGTTGAAAGAATGGCTGCAAGAAACTTTAAAGGTTGTTTGGAATTGCGGATGTAACAATAGAGACTTTGCACAAAATGGACGGGACAAGAGAAAGGGGATACCCTAAACACACATGAGTCGCAAGCAGCGCTGCACATCATCACATCATGGACGCAAGCAGGCGAGGGCGAGAGCGGGAACGCCGACATCAGCTGCTCGAGACGCATGTGAGCCCACACAGCGGGACTTGAAGTTGACGCGCAACATTCACAGAATGTTCTGACACGCCAGCTCACTAGTAGTAGGCAAAACGCATGAATGCGGGGCAGAAATGACACGGGGTAGACGGCCCAGATGAGAGAAGCAGAGTGACAAAGCAAGCGGGCGGCAAGCCGGTTTGGTCTGACGACCACTCACCACTCTTCTACAAAGGTATTGGGAAGGATGCGGCCCTCAACAAATCCCTTGGGCTCACGATTGTAGTTGTGCAGCAGCAGGCTACCCATAGCTGTCGTCGGCACAAAGGCAGGGCGTAAGGTTATGAGCCCGGACCGGGGTGTGGTTCGCGAGGCCCGCCAAAAGGCTGAGCTTCTCAAATTGGTGCGCCGCGTCGCAAGCAAAGAGACAGACCAGCATGGTATTGATCCAAGGTCAAGAAGCCGCGGGAGGACGCGTCAAAGGTACGAAAGACGGCACGGGCGTTTTCTGCATCGAAAAAGTTGGCGACCGGGGCTTCCACCTCCTTGCCATTCCGACGTTCGATCAGCGTATCCAAATACTGCGACAGGAATGCCTTGGGGTCAGCCGGTTGATTATACACCAGCTGAGCTGTCATGTTGTTGAAGAGATCAAGCACGCCATGCTCTTCGAGGTACTCGGCCGCCTGATCCTGCCGATCCATCCTATCTGTTCTGCCTGTCTGCAGCGAACGACACGCCAGGCAAGAGATGAGAGAGAGAGAAAAGCGAGCTGGCGAGAGAGACGTCCTTGCTTGTCCATTCTACTTGATTTTTTTTTCAAATACCCTCATCCCCTCTCCCTTCTCAACGTCCAGCTGCAGCTACATCCCATCAGATCATCCCACCCCCGCATCAAGCCTCGAGTCGCGCTGCCATTCACCGCCGCCCCCAGCGAGCACACCAAGGAGAAAAAAAAAACACTAAAAAAACCTGTTGGTAAGCAAACAAGCGATTGTGTGATAAAAGTCACATTTACACTTATTGTCATATTTATATGTTTAGAATAGCTGTTGTATATCATACCCGTGAAGTTATGGCGGGGCGTGGGCAAGGGCTCAGTGTAGTGTGTGCGAGGATCATTCCCCTGGGTGTAATTGGTGCTTTGGCTACCCCCTGTGTGGACTCAAGGACTCTTGTTCTTTTCTGATTTTGTGTGTGCGATCCGTATGGCACATCGCCTGCACCCTTCACACACACACAACAGACAAGTCGCAAATTAAACTATTCCCCTCTATTTTTGAGTGACGTTGTGTTGCTTTTTTTTTTTTTTTTTGAGTTTTTTGCTTTTTTTTCTCGACGCAAACGAGGCAGCCGCCATCACCTCCTCTTCTTCTCCTCCTCCTCCTCCTCCTCCTCTTCTCCTCCTCCTCCTCCTCCTCCTGGATGACGACGACGATAGAAGTTTTGTGCTGGATCGGTCTCTGTATCATTCTGCAAGTGGACATGCAAAGGACTCAGCAAGTTGGCTGATCGCACCGGCGGACGGCGCCAGCCCAAACGACGCTCCGTCTCCTCCGCATCTCCACCTCCATCGATTCTGTTCTTCTCGCCCCTTGTCGCCCTGTGTTGCTGAGATCGTAAAGCATGGTGTCATTGAATGCCGTGGAAGATCCACCGGTGGAAAAGACTGGCGCCATCAACGATGAAACTCAGGTATTGAAGCCGGCTCCGGCTTTGCTTTGTTTTGGTCTCGCTTGCGCGCGCTCTCTCGCTCCCTCGCTCTTGTTTCCTTGCAAGCCCACCGTTCTCACGACGAGGATGGCGCCTACCCGTCGAACTTGCAGCCGCTATTGCCACGCGATTCCGGCGAGTTACAGGTCTCGCCCGTGCGCTGGTACCTTCTCGTTCTGGCATGTGCCATGGCTTTTGAGCAAGGTGGGAGGACCCGGCGGGCGGTCTTGTCCCCCCTGATGATCCAGACCTACCCGCTGTACTCACCGATTGCGTCGGCACCACCAATGCAGGCTTTATTTGGAACACTTACGGGCCCATTTCAGACGCCGTAGAGCCTCTGTTTCATTGGAGCAATGGTATGTTGCCCCCAACGCAGCCGCACCTGTCGTGCCGCGCATGCCGTGTCACCGGTTCTGACTGATCGGGTGCATTACAGGCACCATCGCGCTCCTGGCCAACTGGGGCTGCATTGTCTACTTGTCATGCTTCTTTGTGATGGCTTGGGTCATGTCCAAAGGCCCGCGACCCTCAATGCTCTTGGGCGCTGGGTTTTGTGCTGCTGCTTGCGCGCTGCACTGCATCACCATTCACAACCCGGCCGCAACCATCCTCACTCACATTGCTCAGATTTTCAATGGCTTGGCCGGTACGATCCGCTTTTTTTCCCGCGTTTCGCGTCTTGCCAGCCACAGGCTTCTCCCGTTGATTTTCACCGCATGTTGCTACTTTATCACCCCCAGGCCCCGTGAGCATGTCAATTGGCCCCGTGTTCAGCGCCGCCTGGTTTCCATCAAATCAGCGCATCACGGCCACGGCTCTCATCGCCGTTTCCAACTACGTGGGCATTGCCTTTTCTTTTCTGGTGGGCCCAGCCATGGTTGGTGAGCTATCCAAGGATGCGACGTCTGAAGAACGCGACCGCATCGGCCAAGAGGTACGGCAGCACCCCTCCCGACACCGCACGCATCTCGCACCTCTTGACTCTGACACGTTGTGGGGATTTTGTTGTTTTGACTTTGATTTGCGCAGCTGTTGCGCTACATGTACACAGAATGTGCGTTTGCGGCGGTGGTGTTGATATTGACCGTGGCCTACTTTCCCAATTATCCCCCCAATCTACCATCGGTGACAGCTGGCCACGCGCGCGAGTCTTTTGGGGAGGGCTTTTGGAAGCTATTCCGCAACCGCAGCTTCTGGATTGCCTCGATTTCTTATGGTGTTGTGACTGGCGTCTTTTCGGGCTGGTCGGCCTATCTTTTGCCCAACCTTGAGGTCAGTCTTTTATATCTGGGTCGCTGCCTCGACCCTAGCTTGTGTTTTTTCTTGTATCACGGACTAGCTCACACCAACATTGCTCGCGCCATTGGGCTTTGTTGCGACATGCAGCAATTTCTCAGCCGAGAAAAGGCCCAGAGTGAATCTGGATGGCTGGGATTTTACGCCATTCTCTCCGGCTGTGTATCTGGCGTCATCATGAGTCGGGTTGCAGACCGCCTGGGTGGCAAGATGAAGCTTATGCTTGTGGTGTGTCAAGACACTGGCTTCTTGCAGGGCCTCTTTGCCATCCCGTCCGACACTCCACCGTGATCTAACCGCGCATCTTGGCAGGTCATGAACCTACTGGGCGGCGGCTTTGCCATCTGGTTCTCGCTGATGTGCACGCACACCCTGCCTTTCCGCTTGGACTTGGCGTACATCAGCAGCATTGCCTGCGGCTGCCTTGTCAACGCCAGCATGCCGCTCTTTTTCGAAATTGCCGTTGAGGTAGGTGGACTCCTTGCCATTCTCTTCGCGTCCCCATGGAGGAGTTTAAGATTCGCTCGCACCTGACGACTTGGCCTTTTGTGGGTGTGGGTGTGTGTGTGTGCACGTCTTTGACGAATTGCGCAGGTCGCTTACCCAATTTCCGAGGCCACCACGACAACCATGCTCACGACCATGAACAACGTGTTTTGCCTCGTCTTTCTCCTGATGCCAGACGTCCCACACCTGGGCAACGCCTGGGTCAACTGGACCTTGGTCGGCGCCTGTCTGACTGCGGGTTTACTCATGACTGGCTTCCGGGAGAACTACCGTCGGCTCACCATTGATGCTGGCACCAAGTTTGAAGTTACCGTCTAAACCTTGAGCCACCACCACCTAGCATCAACGTAAAATTAAATTTAGGCTAGCTTGACAAACCCTCCTTGAACCGTTTGTGTGCGGCGCCGGCCTTAACCTCGGCGCAAAGGGGGCAAACAAAGTTTAAAACACCCTTCTTATATTGAATGGCTGTGAAAATGTCAGATAAAGTTGGCTCGTTTTTGCAACCGGAACGAGCGAGAGAGAGAGAGGCGCGCGGGCGCGGGGCGCGGGGGTGTAGCTGAGCCCTGGTGTACGTTGCAAGAGGGAAGGGGAGGAGCAGGAGCATCTCATGAGGGGGAGAGGGGGAGGCTTGGAAAATGGGGATGGTGGTGGGGGAGGAGGCTTGTGTCTGTGGGGGAGCGTCGGGTCGGAAGTGGGAGGATGGAGAAGGACGGGATGCGCCGGTCGTGGCTTGCCTGCTGTCTCGGAAGAAGCAGGCACATCTGGGGTTTGAGGAGCTGATGCAGGCGGCGCGACGGTGAGAATACAACCATGCTCAAGCGGCGCTGGACCCGAGATGGATGTAGACTGGAGCGCCATGCTCACTGTTTTGCTGCCCGGCCTCCACGTGCAGCCACCGGCTCCGACTCGTGGCCATCGACCCTGAAGCGTGTACGCTTGACCAAGTGAGATACATGCTGCCAGCCAACCAGGCCGGTCCATCTGCTTGCCGGCCTTGGGTTGACTTGTCGTTGTGCACGATGGCTTTGCAAACGCAGCTGGAAAAGATGGGTGCCAAAGTGCTGATACACAAGCTGACAGACCAACTGGCGCGCCTTGAGCAAGGAGACACGACAGCAGAAACCCTTGTCCACCAGCTCGAGGTAAGTCGTTTCCAACCCCTTGGCGGTGTCGAGTGACTGACATGCCAATGGTCACGACCCTTTTTTTTTTTCGGCGACCGGTGTAGGCGTGGACCGCTTCGGGAAGCCAGCGCGTGCTAGACCCTCTCCCACGTGTCAGACCGCTGGTGGATCGGGGCGCCACCCTGGGTCTGCTGGAGCAGCTGTCGTCGCAACTGCCGGATGGCTTTGCTATTCCGCCGTCGCGCGTTGCGCACAGCGCTCCCCAGGCCGCCGGCTGGCTCACATCTGCGCTTCGCTGGCCGCTCATCGTAAAACCTCTACCAGCACATGGCTCGAGTGATGCGCACCGCATGTGCATTGTCAACAACCTGGCCTGTCTGGAGCAGCTCAGCTACCCGGTTCTGTGCCAAAACTTTTATGACCACGATGCACTCTTGTACAAGGTGCGACGGTGTAACGCTCGGCGAGTGTTGTGGTTCTGTCTTCCTAACCACCAAGGCCCTGTCACTGGTGGGTTTTCTGTGTTGCAGGTATTTGTTCTCGGTGACCGGCATCACGTAGTGCCACGCCCATCCATTCGCAACGTGGACCCTGCTGCGCGGGGTGAAGCAACCCTTATGGCCTTTGATTCTCACGACGTGTCCAAAGCACACTCGCAAACCTACTTGAATGACGTATGTTTTTTTTTTTTTGGGGGGGGGGGGGGGGGGCTGAGTGTGCCTGACTGTCTCTCTCTGTCTCTCTGTCTCTCTGTCTCTCTGTCTCTGTCTCTCTGTCTCTGTCTCTCTGTCTCTCTATCTCTCTGTCTCTCTGTCTCTCTATCTCTCTATCTCTCTATCTCTCTATCTCTCTGTCTCTCTGTCTCTCTGTCTCTCTATCTCTCTGTCTTGCTGCGTCGTCGATGGCTGTGAATACGGTTGCTCATTTACAAACATACTTTTAGGCTGTGGCCATGAAGACAGCTCTGGCCAGCAACGTTCTGCGTCGGCCTGACCTGGCCCTGCTGGCCGACCGAATGCGCCAACACCTTGGTCTCACGTTATTTGGCTTTGATGGTTTGTTTTCGCCCGTTTTAAACTGGGCAGCGGTTGTCACTGGTCTTGATCGCTTGCCCTCCGCCTTGATTGCCGGCAGTTATAGTGGCAGCTGAGACGAGCGTGCACTACATTGTGGATGTCAATTATTTTCCTGGCTACAAGGGCATTGAATCATTCCAAGAGGATCTGTGCCACCTTCTCCGCCAGACCGTGGATAGCTTGGAGTGACAGCACGACACGTCGAAGATGTGCCATTGGGCCCTTCTACAACAGGATTTCCATGCAGCGCTCACCGCCCCAATTTAAATCGGATTTGCACTCGATGTGACCCCTAATGATATTATCATGTCGCCCATGACGTCGAAGGAAGAAAAAGAAATCTACCTCCCAGTTTAAAAAACTTTGTCTCGGCAGCTCTCTTCTCGTTTGTAAGAGAGGCTATACCCTTGGCTAGCACGTCGTGATTTTCTCAGAACATGACACCGCTGCGTTTGCGATTGGCCGGTCCATTGTCGACCGCATCAAGTCAAAGGAAGACATTCGAATGAACCGAGACTACTCGTGAGTGTCGGCGAGTAAGGAAGTGGCTCCAGCTCCTGCCTGCCGCATGAAAGAACGACCGCCATGAACGGAATCAATTTTTCTGAATTTTTTTTATTTTTTTTTGGGGGGAGGTATTTTGGCGCATTGCAGATGTTGCATTCGACCTGAATTTGAGTCAACATCTCTGAAGAATGACCATGGGCGCACGCCTTTCTCTGGTTTAACCTTTAGTTTACTACAATGCATAACCCGTGATTTTCGCTATTCTCTGACTATTCTCGGTGAAGCCCTGCTATCCCTGATTTTCAGTAAGGTGGTGTGACTCATTCTCTCCTCATTGTCATCAACCCCATCTCTGAATGGAGCAACACCATTTGGTACATCTCTGCTTTCATGTATAGTTTTACACTACACGTTATTCTCGGGAAACAGGTACTTCTGAAACGGAGGCTTGAACCGTATTCTCTCTCTGTCCAGCGGCGCGCGCCCTCTCTCTTTCTCTCTCTCTCACATTTTTTTCTCTCTCTCTCTCGCGCGCGTATCGATCGTGTCCTCGGGGCTGTTGTTGCACAGTGGGGGTCTTGCGCTTTTGCGTCTCACTGGAAGAATGAGTGCCGCAAACGGCAACGCGGACGTGTCTGCGCCGCCCCAACAAGAGGTTAAGCGGCTCATGTCCAACCGCAGTGGTGAACCGTACGTCAACAAAGCCTTTCCCCAACCCTTTAATTGCTGTTGATGTTGGCACCTCCCCCTCCTCCTCTGCCGCGCTTCACCAAGTCCTCTCAGAGTTCCGTGGTCCCGTCCCTTGTACCTCTGTGTATGTGTGTGTGAGGGGCCTCTGCGTACGTGGACATGAAAACATAATCGTCTTGCCACGCCACACTGTCCCCAAGCTCGTGTGTTGGTTGCCAAGTTGGAGCCCTCTGTGGGTCATTTCAGTCTTGTCGTCGTCGTCCTCTCGACTCTCGCTCTCGCTCTCGCTCCCTGCCAACTCTCCGCCACTCCCATTCACATTCACGCACACATCCACACGTACACAAAGACGTTCACACGCGCACATCGACATCATCTTCCTCCCCTCTGTCGCACATCAACCAGATAGCTTCTTCGTGTTGCCTTGAATGGTCGCATTTTCTCCCCGCACTTCGAGGCAGCTGCAAACACCTTTTCTTCCGTCCTCTTAAATGACGTGCTCCTGCCTGTGCCCACGCCCTCATCATGCTGCCCATTACTGCATATGTCTGCCCCTCGCCAAACCCCGGCCATTGCGCCGGCAGCTCTCGTCACAGCGTGACCGATCCGAAGCGACCCAAACGCCAGGTGGGTTTCTCTCAATGCGATTCTCTTCCATCAATGTTCACATTTCTGCCATCTCAATTCGTACCTCCACAATCCCCTTTTGCTAGAATGGCTTGCGCCTTGAGGAGCTCTCTTTGCCGCCTTCGCGCGATGAGCTGGCCAACTACCAGGACATGCCCGTCGATGACCTGCCCGAAACTTACAAGCGCCACAACGACCAGCGGTGAGATATTTTTTGGAAGGATCATCTCCGGCCTTTTTTTTTTTTTTTTTTTTGTGATCTTGCGGATTGTCGTGCTCTCATCTCGTTTTTGACACCCCCCTCCCCACTTCTCTGCGCAGTGTGTTTTGCAACCGGAACCTGGACCTGAGCAACATTGAGTATTGTGGCTTTGACATGGACTACACGCTGGCTGGTTTGTTACTTTCCTCGTTATTTGGCCCAACGAAAGTAGCTGCCGACGCAATCATCGCACACCATGGCTCTCATGCTGAACGCCCGCGTGTTTTCGCCCCCCGCCCCTGTCCCCGTCAGAATACATTTCCCCGGCTGTCGAGGAGTTGACGTACAGCCTGATTGTCGATCGTCTCCTTGAAATGGGCTATGACGAGGAACTCAAGCAATTCCGCTTCAATCCAGACTTTACCATTCGAGGTCAGGCTAACGTGGCTACCATGAATACTCTCAGCTGGCCTCGCTTCAGGCCCTGTCCCCGCTCATGTGACGGCGAACCCTGGCGATAGGCCTGATTATTGATCTCAAACTGGGCAACATTCTGAAAACGGATGGCTATGGCTTTATCCTGCGCGTGTACCATGGCAATCAGCTCCTGCCTTGGGAACAAGTCATTGAGCGCTACCCTTCCACCTTTCTCTACTCACATGAGATTGGCAGCAAGCGCTTCAACGTGGTCAACACCTTGTTTGCACTCCCGGAAACCTCTTTGTTTGCCGACATGGTCTCTTACTTTGACAACCACGAAAAGTACACCCGCACCGATGACCACCTTGGTGTTCAGCGTGGCCAGGTCTACCTGTCCTACGAGTCCATGTACACGGACCTTCGGCACGCAGTCGATAAGGTCCATGAAAAGGTGTGGATCCTTGTTTCAAAGAACGGCATGTCTGGTGTTCAGATGGTCATCTTACCTGCCTGGTTTGAACAACCCGTGCTTCACCCTTTGCCTGCGCACATACCACAGGGCTATCTCAAGAACGAGATTGCTGCCAACCTGCCCCGCTACGTGAAGCAGGATCCGGCTCTTCCTTTGCTGTTGCACCGGTTTGTCGACACCCGCTGACCAGATATCCCCAAACGCCATGACTTTGCGGCGTGCATTGCTAAAACCAAAACACGGCTGCTGCCCGTACACCATGTGCACCGCAGCTTCCGCCAGGTGGGCAAAGGCTTGTTTGTGGTAACCAACTCCGACTACAAGTATACCCAGACCATCATGAGCTTTCTGTTTGATGTCGAAGTGCCCGATGTACGTCCCCTGATGTGCGAGATGGCAGCTCTTGCACGCTCCTCCGGGTTTTGCTCATGTCTGGCGCGCGTATGGTGTTGTCTTGAGCAGGAGTTGAAGGGCAAGTCGTGGAAGGACTACTTTGACGTTATCATTGTATCAGCTCGCAAGCCGGCCTTCTTCTCCGACACGGGTACCGCTCTCCGCGAGGTGGACCAGGAGACCGGCGCCCTCAAGCTGGGCGAATACACGGGCAGCTCGCCCCACGGGCGTGTCTTTGCCGGCGGTTCTGTTGAGCACCTCAACTTTTTGCTGCAGTGCGAGGGCAAGCGTATCCTGTATGCGGGCGACCACATCTTTGGTGACGTCCTCAAGTCTAAGAAGCTGTCTGGCTGGCGGTATGTGCGCCTTTTTGTCTCTTCCGTGGCTTGAGTTCTGTCCAAGTGGCACAACTCACGTTCCCATTTCTGTTGCCAACTTGAATCTTTGGCCAGGACTTTCTTGATCATGCCCGAACTACGCCAGTAAGTCATCGGCACGACTTTCTTTCTGGCCTTTTATTTTCACTCACTCTCTCTCTCATTTCCACGCCTCAATTTCGCTGCGTTTCATCGTGTTAGAGAGTTTGAGGGATTGCGTCGCTCCGCACCGCACTACGAGCACTTGAAGAACCTCGAGTTTATGTTGGCCGAGGTGTACCGCGGTCTGGCTTCGGACACGCAGGAGCAGCCGAGCACAACCGAGTTGATTAAGGATTTGGACAACACGGCCGTGGCCATAGACGGCAGCTTCAACAAGTACTTTGGTAGTGCTTTCCGATCTGGCACAAAGCAAAGCCTATTTGCGCGCCAGTCGCAGCAGTATGCCGACCTGTACAGCAGCACCCTCCTCAATCTCATTCACTACCCTCTCTTTTGTAAGTGATATTGCAGGACATGACGGGTTGATGGCTTGGCTGCATTTGAGGGGCTTTGGGAAGTATTGATCGCAGGTCTCACTCGTGCTTTCAAATGAAATGCAATGCTTGACAGACATGTTTAACAGTGCCATGGACGAGCTACCGCACGAGGGACGTGGGTGGCGCGAGCACCTTGAGAACCACAACAAGATCAATCGCCGTTCCCCACAGGTCAATCGTGCATAGATGACCACGCGACTGTTTTTCCAGACGTCTCGGCTTTGGTTGTGGAAATTTGTTGCTTTCAGCAGAGCCCAGGATTGACGCAGTTGATCACCTAAACCGGACAGGGCCTGAGAAGGCGCGCATCGATCCAGGACGAAATTTCTTAGGGACAACTAAATTGGAGATTGGCGGCGGTGCAGCTTGCAAACAAGACCAGCACGTGCAAGAAACTGCTCGAAACAAAGAGTCGATGATGCCAAAACAAACGAACAAACAAACAGGACAGGGGAACAAGGGGAATAAGACGAGAACAGGACTGGCACGGGAGCAACTCGCATCATGTCGAGTTTGCGAACAATGTGCGCACAAAGAGGCGAGACGGGAAAGACAAGGCCAATTCAGGTGATATTGCTTTTGAAAAGGCAAGAGGAGGAAAAAAAGTCTACCCTTGGTGGGTCCTGGCCAGAGACGGAGCAGTACATGTGTGCACTCTGGTCGGCAGCATGTTGCTCATCAAAAGGTTCGCAAGGGCAGTCAGTGATGCAAAATGGCAGGGCTCTACTTGGCAGCTGAGCGAGCTTCACCAGCAGCCTCCTACAAGACGGGAAAATGCACAAGCTTGAGATGAGCAAAAGAGGTGGGTCCTGGGGCAAAAGTGAAGCAATGTCGAGCAACGAAACAAACCTCGGCCCTTCGCACGGCGTCGGCAGCCTGGGTACGGCGCTTGAGGGTGGAACCCTCCCACTCGCCTGGTGGATGGCAAGATGCACGGCGATATGAAGGTGGGGTGAGGGTGAGGGCGAGAGAAGGAGATGGCGCGCAAACGAACACGGAAAAAAAAAAAAAGAAAAAAAAAAAAGAAAAAAGAGAAAAAAAAAAGCAGGTGTTATTTGGGAGAAGAGGTGAGTCGGCAGACAAACCTTCTTGGCGTGGTTGGCCACTGGTACCATCGGAAAAGGTCAGCAGGCCCCTGGAAACCGAGCAGACAAGAAGGAAAAGAAATGTAAAAGAGAATGCGGAAGGTTAGACCAAAGAGAAATACCGAGCATCAATGTCGCAAACATATCAAGAGTACAAGAGGGTGGCGGCTCGAGTTGTGGGTACGTACATGCCCTGGGCTTGACCTGCACGAAACTCGCCCTTGAAATTCATGCCGTCGGCGCGTGCGTAAATGCCAAAGCCATCGTACTTGCCGCTCTTGAAGTCACCTTCATACTTGCTGTTGTCTGGGGTTTGGGCGCAGATGAAGAATGAAGAAACCCGACGAGACGATGAGCGAGCCGGGTTTTGATGCAGAAAAGCGGGGGCGGTGAGGAGTACGGCAGGCATGGGATGCCAGGCGTTTGTGGTCAAACCGTACCAGGAAAAGTGAGGACACCCTTGCCTTCGCAAAGGCCGGCCCGGAAGCGACCGACGTAGCGGGCGCCGTCGGCAAAGGTCAAGACGCCAAACCCGTCACGCTGCAAATGCACACAAATCACGATCGGAGCGCACCAGATCAGACGGCGCCAAGGCCAACGTCAGGAAGTGGGGGAGGGGGGTAAACGGACTGATCTTCAACACACGGTTCTCCCCAAGTCAACTCTGCCATGCCAAGGTGCCTTGGTCGGGGCCAGCAGGGCGCGGAGGAGGATTCGGCGCCCTGCCCTTGACCCGGACCCGAGACGTCGTGTCTCCGCCCCTTTTTCCTTGTTGTGTTGTTCCACTCTTTACCCTCTTGTTTCTGTTGTTGATGTGGAGTTGGCTCGACTTGGTTCCAACTCTCTTACCTTGCCCTCGGCGTTCCAATCACCCTTGTAGGTGTCACCATCGTCGTAGACGACCTCATGATACCCGGCTGCCATTTTCGTCGATCCAGCGGAAGAGAGAGAGAGAGAAAAAATAAAAAAACTTTTGCGCGCGCTGCCGTTCAGTGGAAAGCAAACTGCACCAACAGCATGACAAAATACAGGGTAAGAGTTGAAATTACAGGGTCAGGGTCTCCTCGAGTCTCTTAGTCTCCCGGTCTCTTAGTGGGAAGTTTTGAATAAGTTAAAATACAAAAACGTCATTATCGGTAATTCAAAATAAAATGCTTGCTTGCATGGATCCGGTGGCGGTGGCGGTGAACGAGATCAAGTGTGTGTGTGTGCGCGCGCAGGCGTACGACTCTGCGCGGGGTGCTGCTGTTGGTGGAGGCTGACGTGAGGGGTGCGTGGGGTATGATTGATTTACACCATCTGCGCAACATCATTCAACAGCAGCAGTGGCTGTCCGCGACATTCCCGTCCGACTTGCCAGCCAAGAACTGTGCAATCTCCGCTGCTTGCACAGTGTGATGCGAGTGCCTGTCCGCCTCGCAACGAGAAGCCGCTGCAACCCTCCCTACCCGAATGTGGGTCTCCGGGTGGGCCAAGTGAAAAAGCCGACTTTTGCTCCACCAACCCCACTGCTAACAGGCACTTTTGATTCCCCGATCAACCATGGCGTCTTCTTCTCTCACCTGCCACCTGCCACCTGCCTCCATGACGACTACTCCCCATTCCAAGCCTCCCTTGGCATCAAACCTCGGGCAACCAATAAACACACAGGTTCTCGCACACGCACGCCCAAATTCCAACTTGAGGACACCCCCAACCGCTCACCCCCACCAGAGGCCATGCCACCTCTTGCCTCAACTCCCTACCTACTTCTCCCAACACGCGTCGTGAACGACCACAAACCCCAGAAACGGTTAATTGTAAGCAACCTCCTTGGACCCGTGTCCAAACTTCAAGGGCACGACTCCTCACTCATCTTCTTCCCTTCCCATTCGCGTCTTGACCACCCCCTTTGACTTGTACCCACACCACGAAGCGTCAGCCAGTGGTATTGGAGTGCAAGCATCGACCACCTGCCAGATCCCTCTGGAAGGATTGCATCAATGTACTCGACGATGTGCAGCTGCCGCCGCCCGTCGAGGAACCCTCTCGTACACTCTGGGTGTGTTTAGCCACCAGATTATAAGTACGGTCCCGCTGACCGTGAGTGGCATTTTCTTTTGGATATTTCCCTTCCTGTTTTCTATCGTTCTCTCCTGTGAGAGAAGTGCAATTGAACCGCTTTACTGTCTCAGCTCAAATCGTCTTTCAATAGGTTATGGGCTTCGCCGCCAAGCACGCCGAGTACTTGATCAACATCAAGGTCAAGAGCGTGTACAACAACATGTCGGCCTATCAACTGCTGCATGGTAAAAACCCGCATGCGCTACTCGATTTGCACTCGTTTGGTGCAGATGCATACGTGTGTGACAAGGACCACCGCAGGTCAAAGTTTGGTCCAAAGGCCCGCAAAGGGGTCTACGTGGGATTTTCCCCTGCCAAATTGGCGCACAAAGTCTACATGCTGGACACCAGGCGCATGATCGAGACGGTACACCTGAAGCTTTGCCCCCATGCTCGTGATGAGGGGGAGAATGTGGATTTGCCATCACTCGCCTCGATGCAGACCTGGAAGCATGATGAAGATGACTCGCAAGACGAAGGACCGCAAGAAGATGATGAAGACAC
>NW_001865055.1:120291-120775 GCF_000002865.3 Monosiga brevicollis MX1
GGGGGGGTGGGGGGGGGTAGATGATGGGGAGCGTCCAGAGAAGGCCCCAAGCGAGGGAGCGAGGGAGCGAGGCGACCGTCGAGCAGCAGTGAGGAGCAGCGGGGTGGCAAGTGTGGGGACCAAGGAGAAGAGAGAGAGAAATGTGGGGATCAAGGAGCAAGGGGGAAGCAGCGTAGAGAGAGAGAAAGATCAAACGGCAGATGAGGAGAACTGCCGTTGAAAAAAAAAAAAAAAATGCGCGCCGACTCGCGAAAGAGAGAGAGAGAGAGAGAGAGAGAGAGAGAGAGAGAGAGAGACAGACAGACAGACAGACAGACAGAGAGAGACACAGAGACAGAGAGAGGAGAGAGAGACAGAGAGAGAAAAACATGTCTGAACAAGAAACCCCTTGCCTCATCCAAGATTTAGTATAATACTTTATTCTGATTCACCATTTGTGGCTCTTGGCTGGGGGCTGTACTTGAAAATACTTTTGTTCTCCTGA
>NW_001865055.1:143532-145672 GCF_000002865.3 Monosiga brevicollis MX1
GTAAGCAACCTCCTTGGACCCGGGTCCAAACTTCAAGGGCACGACTCCTCACTCATCTTCTTCCCTTCCCATTCGCGTCTTGACCACCCCCTTTGACTTGTACCCACACCACGAAGCGTCAGCCAGTGGTATTGGAGTGCAAGCATCGACCACCTGCCAGATCCCTCTGGAAGGATTGCATCAATGTACTCGACGATGTGCAGCTGCCGCCGCCCGTCGAGGAACCCTCTCGTACACTCTGGGTGTGTTTAGCCACCAGATTATAAGTACGGTCCCGCTGACCGTGAGTGGCATTTTCTTTTGGATATTTCCCTTCCTGTTTTCTATCGTTCTCTCCTGTGAGAGAAGTGCAATTGAACCGCTTTACTGTCTCAGCTCAAATCGTCTTTCAATAGGTTATGGGCTTCGCCGCCAAGCACGCCGAGTACTTGATCAACATCAAGGTCAAGAGCGTGTACAACAACATGTCGGCCTATCAACTGCTGCATGGTAAAAACCCGCATGCGCTACTCGATTTGCACTCGTTTGGTGCAGATGCATACGTGTGTGACAAGGACCACCGCAGGTCAAAGTTTGGTCCAAAGGCCCGCAAAGGGGTCTACGTGGGATTTTCCCCTGCCAAATTGGCGCACAAAGTCTACATGCTGGACACCAGGCGCATGATCGAGACGGTACACCTGAAGCTTTGCCCCCATGCTCGTGATGAGGGGGAGAATGTGGATTTGCCATCACTCGCCTCGATGCAGACCTGGAAGCATGATGAAGATGACTCGCAAGACGAAGGACCGCAAGAAGATGATGAAGACACAAGCACGGAGACTGAAGATGTGCTGGAGGCAGATGACCAGGAGACTGACACTCCATTTGCCTCGCCAAATTCGAGTCCAGCAATGAGCGACGATGAAACCATGGTAGCCCCGCTTGTGAATGCTGAGGTTGGCTCACCCGCTGCACCATTGGCGTCAAATTCCCCAGGCATTGGTGGGCGAGTTGCCCAGCGACGCTCTGCCTCGGGTGGTCGCAACAAGGCAATTCAACCCAGCCTGAACGTCAACGAATTGGCCAGCAATGCCGGACAAGCTCAGGCAAACCCGAGCTTTCAGAGTCATCGAGCTGAAGTATGCTACAGCACAACTGGTATGCCGCAGACAGTGGCGGAAGCCTTGGCTCGCCCAGATGCCGCAGCATGGCAGCGCGCTCTGGACGATGAGATTGCTTCGTTTCAGGAACATCAAGTCATGACTGGACTTGATCAGAAGCCCAACGCTGCATTGCTCGATCTGCGAGTGGTATTCGACATCAAGCAAGATGGCCGCTACAAGGCCAGGATCGTTGCCAAAGGTTTCAAGCAGCGTGAAGGCATCAATTACGATGAAACGTATTCGCCGACGGTAAACATGACGACCGTCCGCACATTGATGGCGCTTGCTACTTACCAGCATTACCATGTGCATCAGGTGGATGTCAAGACGGCGTTCTTGCACGCGCCACTTGATGAGGACATCTACATCCGAGTCCCTCGTGGTCTGGAGGCTGGACTCGGTGGCTGTGAGTATGCCAAGCTCAACAAGGCAGTGTATGGCCTGAAGCAGGCATCCCGTGCCTGGTATCTCGAACTTGATAAGTATTTGCGTGACATCATGCAATGTCGTCGACTGCGACAGGATGAGTGCGTCTACGTCTACAAGGAGGACACGGACATTGTATGGGTTTTGGCCTATGTTGATGACATTTTGCTTGTCGGCAGCACAGAAGGCATCATCAACAATTTCAAGCGCAAGCTCAAGGGCAAATTCGAGACCAAGGACTTTGGCCAGATCAAGAACTTTCTCAACATGGAGTTTGCCATTACCCAGGACTCGATCACGATCAAGCAGACGGCCTTCATCGAGAGCATCCTGAAGGAGTTCAACATGGACTCGTGCAAGCCAATGACCACACCATGGACAACCGGTGTGAAGCTGGAGCGTGTGACCAAGACTGAGGGCGACTTTCCTTATCGCCAACTGATGGGCAAGCTGAATTATCTTGCAACTCACACACGCCCTGACATTGCTGCAACTGTGAGTCTTCTGAGTGCTCACAACCAGTGTTTTGATGAGACTCATTGGCAGGCAGCCAAGCGCCTGCTGCGCTACCT
>NW_001865055.1:145722-156229 GCF_000002865.3 Monosiga brevicollis MX1
GAAGTCTCGTGAAGGTTGTGCCATTTTTCTGTGCAATGGCCCCATTTACTGGCGTTCGAAGCGCCAGACCACGACTGCGACTTCGACTGCAGAGGCTGAGTACATGGCTGCACACAGTGGTGCTGCCAAGGGTGTTGTGCTGCGTGAACTGATCAACGAGTTGCTCATTTTGCCTGAACTCAAGCCACTTGTCTACTGTGACAACCAGCCTGCTATTGCCAACGTGATCAATGGCAATGCCCAGCGCGGACAACACCACACGCTGATCAAGTTTTATGCTCTGCGCGAGATGTACGAGCGTAACCAGGTTGACATTGTTTATTGTCCGACCGACGACATGACGGCTGATGTTCTGACCAAGCCGTTACCCCGCGATGCTCATGAACGCCATATGCGTAAGTTATGCTTCTCTGCTTGAGGGGGAGTATTGGAGTGCAAGCATCGACCACCTGCCAGATCCCTCTGGAAGGATTGCATCAATGTACTCGACGATGTGCAGCTGCCGCCGCCCGTCGAGGAACCCTCTCGTACACTCTGGGTGTGTTTAGCCACCAGATTATAAGTACGGTCCCGCTGACCGTGAGTGGCATTTTCTTTTGGATATTTCCCTTCCTGTTTTCTATCGTTCTCTCCTGTGAGAGAAGTGCAATTGAACCGCTTTACTGTCTCAGCTCAAATCGTCTTTCAATAAGTGGGTGCACGACGAGCTTTTCCACTGCCACCGTGCAAAAAAGTCCGTCCGCATGAACCAACGTCGGTCCCCACGCGCATATGCAGTTGTGCAGTGTGCGTGTCGCTAATTCGTCCGTTTGATCGTGTCTGCCCAGGACCGACCAGGCCCGTCCCGGCCGTCACCTCATTCCTCCGTCCCCAACAGCTCGGCAGCCTTCGGTGCCTTCACCAGAGCCTTTGTGCTGATCACCCGGTGCCTCTGCCGCCGCCATTCCTTATTGCTTGTAGCGTCTTGCCTGCGACATCTTGGAGACCCAGGCCCAGCTTGACTCACCTTTTCGGTTTGTCTCGCTCTGACGGGCTGCACAGCGCTGCTTCACCCAGTACTGCACGCCTACGACCAACATGGCACATCCCCGACGCGAGTCCTTCATGCCCGACGCACACCTGCCCATGATGGCACCGCGTCGCGATTCCGTCATGGTGCAGGCAAATCCTCAACCCGGCTCTGCCACTCTGGCCTATGCTGCCGCTAGTGGCCCTGCTTCAAGCTCAGCTTTCCCCACCGACAGTTCTGGGTAAGACCCGCTCGGCTCGCGCTCCACCTGCTCTGTACCCCGACGCTGCCGCTTCGACACCGTTGATGAAGAGACTGTCAATTCTCCGTCACCGCTTTCCCTCCGACGGACGGGTCTCCCGCAACGCACATAAACACCCGCTTCCACCTGCACTTCACACGCGGACACGACTACCTCTTGCCCTCCTCCCGACCCTTGCACTTCATTCGATCCACCACCATCCCTTTTTACCCACTCGACACGACTCCCTCCGCCTCACGAGATTCAATGTGGCCAAACTCGCTTCCACGGCCTCCTCGTGTCTCGCTTTCTCATTCACCCCCACCGCCACCATCACACCCACCTGACCCGACGGCTTTAAGTCCTCGCAAGCTTTGCTTCCCCCGCATCCTCGTCCATTTTGTTTACCGCCGCCACCACCACCACCACCACAGATTTACCCCAGCGTCACCATCCGCCGCGCTTTGCTCTGCATGCACGTGTCCGTTTTTACGCATTGCGTCGAGGCAGCCACAGCCTGGTCCCTGTTACCATTGAGACTCGTCCCCCTTCTCTAGCCAATCCCTTTTGAGTGCCTTTCTGAATAGCGGATTCACCTTTTAATCCCCAGCGCTTGCGTGCCAGCGGGTCCCTCATGCCATCCCGGCCTTTTTGACGCGCACACATCACCTCCAGCCTCCTAGCTGCCCCTGATCTCTCCAGCGCGGGCTTACGCACCACCGGACCCACTTCACCCCTGCATCGCGGCCAGTCCTTCCCCGTCGCCAGCCCCTCAGCTGGCTCTGCGGCGTCCCCATCCAATATGGCCCATCCGGGGGCACTGCCAGACGCCAGGGCAACAGCGGGCGCCCCGCCATCCTCCATGTACTCCACGACCCCGGGCGTTTCCTATGTCTCTGGTCTGCCCGTGTCCTATGCCAACTCTCTGGCCTTTGGTCCACCCTCCTCCATGGCCTACACGCCCACGTCGACCATCCCAATGAGCTCAACCCCAGGCCTGCCCATGGCGTCGCCCGCTCCCCCGCACCTCATGGCCTCTCCGAGTGGACCGCCCTTTGCGTCGTCCATGATGGGGCATCCTCAGCACGTCTACGGCATGGTGTCTCAGCCCGTCTTTGCCAATCACGTCGGGTGGCATAGCCCCTCAGTTGCCCCAGAGTAAGCCCAACGCTCATGCTCCCTCTGAAATCCGTTACCCACCCTGCTCCTGTCTCAAAGAATTCGCTCCTTCAACACCCAGTACCCTTCACCCTCTCATCTTTGCCCGCTGCTGGGTACCACAGCTCGAGTACGCATGCCCTACGGGAGCAAGTCTCAACCCTCAAGGTGAGTCGCCCAGCTGGTGCTAAAACACTTTTCGTAGAGGCCCTTGTGGCCGATGGCTTGGCCGACCCCAGCACCTCAAGAACACGCATTCATCCTCATACTCCCAACCTGCACCTGCGCCTGTTCTGCTCTTCTTCTCTTCTCCTCGTTCGCTGTGCTCCCTTCCCCCCTTTCGCTGCGCTCCGTTCTCCTTTTCCTCATCCATCATGATAGATGCAGCAAGACAAACTGAGTCATCAATTGACTCGCATGAATACCGCCTTGGAGGAACTGACGCAATCCTCAATGAGCGCACGCGCTCAACAAATGCGCGAATCGGCTCAGCGTCAAGAACTCGATCAACGCTTGCAGGACGATCTGCACACGCTCGCCCAAGCCATGGCCCTGCTCATTCGCGAGGGCAAGTTTGACAGCAGTCATCCGCTGAACAAAACCATCCGCCCCAAACTAGAGAGCATGAACCCGCTCCGCCGTCGTGCTCTTCTTGGACGCAAGACCGTGCCCGAGGTACGCACAGGCCTGTCATTGCCGCATGGCATGGATCCACTCGCACACGTGCTGGACCTCAAAGCGGGGTGTGCTGGCGTCCGTTCCCGCCCATAGGAGGAGAGCATGATGGGACGGTGGTTGAACGAGCAAGCTCGGCGCCAGCTACCAGGCAGTTCCGAACCAGATTCGCAGGCGCTCTCTCAACGCCAGCGACACTCCTCCGAATCACACATGGAATTGCCTCTCATTGAGATTGTTCTTGACCGTCCTGCTTCCGGCATCTGGGGTTTTGATACAACCCCCGCGCCAGCCGCCGACGGCATGATTGTCGAATACATTGGTGATTCGGAAGTGGCTCGCAGCGGCCTCCGCCGATTTGATGTGATTCGAAAACTCAATGGAACCAACGTGATGGACATTGGCACCGCCCAGTTTCGCCATGCTCTCAACGACGCAGTTCGCGTAGTCTTGTCCGTCCACCGACAATCAGCCGACAGCGAAGCTTCTCGGTGAGTCTTCCTGCTCTTTGGCGCGACCCCGTGCTCAGATCCAGCAGAGATGGAAACAATGTCTGCGAGTGGCAACTTTGCTCAACTCGGGTTGTAGTACTGTTGTTGTATCTCACCCTTGATCGACCTGCACCACCTCTCGGCTTTATACGGCCTCTTGTTCCCACACTAAACTAGGCGCAGCAGTGTATCAGAGTACAGCTATGCCACCGCCCAGAGTGTGGCCACCGACCTGTCCCGCGCCGCCGATCCGCGCCTATCTTCTATCCGTGACCGTGACAGTTCCGAGGCTCGAATGCGCTCCTATTCGGACACAAAAGCCATGGACAGGGCTATCACCGAACTTCAAGAAGCCCACATTGTCGGGCTCCGTACTTCGAGTCTGGAACTTCTCCCCGTGAGCTCGGCTTCGGAGCACGCAGCCTCGTCTATTGAGGGCAGCAGGTTGGCCACGCGAATGGTCCCCGTCCACACCTTACCCGTCACCAGGCGCCTCAGCACCGGCCCCAACGTCAGTTCGGATAGCAATAATACCCTATCAGGCCGCACGGACGCCAGCGCCAAAAGCTCGTCTGATGCTACGCCCCTTGTGACGCGCCACACCTCGCCCCTTTTTTCCGGTGCACAAGGTCGGCCAAGTGCCGGGGTCACTTGCCTTTTTTGACGTTGCTGGACCACCAATCTCAATGTCTCTGCACGCCTCCTGTAGGTGACGCCACGGCCAAGCTTGGGAAATTGGGCGCGTCCCGCTCGTCCGCGCAGTCCAACTCGCACGTATTCAACAACAACATCCTTGCTGAATACTTGGGTGCGTTGCGCGCGCCATGAGCGATGCCATGTCGGCTATGCTTCGTTTGGCAACCACCTACTTCTTTTGCGGTGTCAACGCTTCACATTGGCGTTGCATACTTTCTTTACAGGTCCACCGCAGTTGCAGCTTCCCGTTAGCTTGTCTCGATCAGCACTCACGCAGCCCTGGGGGCTGCCCGTCATCACCGTCCAGTGTGCCACGGAGGCCGTTGCAGGCTTTTCACGATGCTTTCTCAACCAAATGCCGCCCAGTAGTCCACACAGTCAAATCATGTACGTTAACGCCGAGGCAGCACAATGTTGGGTGAGCTTAGCGGAATACGATGGCTTGACTGACCTCGCTCTTCGCAACCGGGCATAGGTTTGGAGATGAAATCGTGGTCATCAACGGCATGCCTGTCGCCTCAATGACTAAAGCACAAATCATTCAACTCTTGCAAAGCAGCTTGCAACTCTCCCTGCTTCTCTTTCGCTATGCCAATGCGGTATGCGCGCTGTCTTTAAAAGTCTGGCTAGCCATCGCACGCATTGGCTGCTGTGTCTTTTCGTTTGCATGGCCCTCACGTGAATCATCTTGCTGCGCGTATCCACAGGCTCAGGCGCTGTATTCGGCCAGCATTTTAAATGGGGGAGAGTCCAGCCCCACACTGCCGACACCTGATGACCAGAGAGGAGCCATGCCAGTTACACGCGACGACAATGGCGAGCCTACGACCTCTGACTCTGCGGCCAACTCAGCGGCCAACTCAGCGGCCAACTCACGCCGCACATCCATCTCGATGGATGTCGAAGCATCCAATCGTGATTCTCGTTTTGTGTTGGAGCCGACCAAGGCTGCTGAGATTGCGGCCAAGTTTGAGCAGAAATTGGGCAAGACGGTTATTGTTCTGCAACTGCAACGCGTGCGTATTTCAAGTCTACTCGATTGACGTGCTTGTTTGCCCTACTGCTTTGGCCAACTGATGCTGGCTTGGTAATCCGTTCTTGGCCGCATTTCAGGAAAGTGCCGACATTCCCTGGGGCTTGCGCCTGAGCGCTCGTGACTCGGCCCGTCTGCACCGTGGGGTCTTCATTGCTGGCTTTGATCCTGCTGGTGCTGCGACAAGAACCGGCCAGATTGAGATTGACGATCGGGTACGCTCACTTCAGCCCTGGCGCCGTCAAACGCAAATCAATCTGTGCCAGTGTGCAAGTGCAAGCGAATGTCACAGCACAGGGGAGCTAATCCAGCTGGCTGGTGGTCTTAGATTTGTGCATGGGGACCGGCGCGCATGCTCAAAGCCAACGAGGCAGATGCACAACGCGTAAGCTGCCTGCTTGGGGATGCGGTCCTTCATCATGCAACATACACGCCTTGCACCCTGGTGTGATTTCACTCACACGAGCTTGGGACCAACACTGCAACAACCATGTAGGTCTTGAGCCAGCCAGCCCTGGAGGTGACCTGCATTCTTGCCAAACACAACTCAAGCTAGCTGCATTTCTTCTGCCAGCCTTGAGCCTTGTGTTTTGCATCACCCTTGTCCCTCCACTCTTTGTCATTCCTGATCTCTGCTTGTGCGATCGTCCTGTCCGGAAATCCGCATGCGACCCGAGTTGGGGCTTTTTTGAAGCTTGATGTCGACATTATATTATTTCGATCGAGCATGGCTCTTTACATTACTAATCCATCATCCTGACCACCGCTTTGGAATGCTCCTCGGCATAATGACACCTTTGCGTGTTTGTTGTTTTCAAATGACAGTAAATTCGAAGTTGTGGCACCCCTACTTATGTTCGCTGGCCACGTACAGCACAGGTGTACAGATACATATGCGGCAGTTCAGGCAAACTCAGACTACAGCATCAAGGCCGCCAGGCTTTTCTTGGCGGCTTCGACCTGCTCAATCTTGTTGACAGTCTTTTCCAGGGTCGCAGCTAACTGGTCGGCCCGATGCACGAGCTGTTTGATGACTGAAGTGACGTGTCCCCCGCGTGCTTCGGTCAGCATGTCCAATACCTTGTCCAGCTCCTCTTCCGTAGCATGCATGGTCTTGAGGAGTTTGCCAGCCTCCTCCTTGAGGAGCTGCAGGCGGATACCATCAGAGAGCGTGGCATCATGAACGATGCGACGGAAGGCCTCGCGAAAGAGGGGACGTGCTGGCTGAATGAAGAGTTGTTGGCGATACACGGGGATGGCTTCATCATCAGCCTTCGGTTGGCTGCTAGCCAGCCAGCTGCGGCTCACAGGTGGTGCCTCCACCGGCACCGAGCGATGCTGAATGCGAATAAGACGGGCACGCTGCATGGCATACAGGGCCGTATCATCGCCGTTGAACGTGTCAGAATAAAGCATGCGCTCAAAAGGAATCTCCTCGTCTTCAGCCAGTTGGGATACAAGCTTCCAAGCTTGTTGCAGGGTCCAATGGGCATCCGTCTTTGGTCGCGTGGTCAGGGCATGACCAGCCACAAAGGACACTGCCTTGGACACCATGTCATTCAAAGCCTCAGCCATGGGTTGGTGCAAAAACTCGACGCGGCGCACGAGTTCGTTAATGTCGGACAAGCGTCCACCAAGCACACCAGAGACTGCGGCAATTTGCTGATCCGTGACCTCAACATGGGGAAGGTTAAGTTGCATGAAATTCTTGGCTTGTTCGGCCGAAGCATCCTCGACCTGAAGCACCGCCGTTTGCACGCGAGTTTCCTCGGCGTAGTCCTCTGCAATGTTCTCGTCACACAAAAGTACCACGGTGGCCAAGCGCTCGTGGCTGACGGTAAAGGCCCAATCCATGAGCTGTTGAGCAAAAGCCGGATGATCATTGAGGAAGACAGAGTCGAGGCCATTAAGAACAATGAGGGGCATGTCGCTTGCGCTGCGAGCCGGGGTCGTAGTTGCGGGGCCATTCGAGGTTGGGGTGACTGCCTTGGCATTGCCGTTGCTCTTGCTGTTCCACTTGCGGAGGCTTTGCAAGACCTTGGAAACACAGTCCAAGACCTGGCGCACGTGTGCTTCCGTGGAAGCTTGTGGTGCCACGACACCCCGCGTGGAGACCGCAAGGAGCTCCTCAATCATGCGCTGCAGCTTGTACAGCACCGTCAGCGAAGGTTTGTATCTAACATGTAAAGAAAAAGAACATACGCAGAGATTGAGTTGTTCAAACGGCACAAACGGCAAGGAAAGAACCCATTTAGGCTCGTGAACCATGATGGCATCAACACATTGCAGCGTGAAAGATAAAGCTAGTCGGCATGTGGCATGAAAGGCCAAGGACTGACCCGACAGCTTGTTTGAGGCGCTTGAGCAGTTCGGCATCTGAGACAAAGGTATCAGCACGTCGAAAGTCGAGATGTAACAGGTTGGTAATTCCTTCCTCACGCACCAGAGCACGCATGATGGTTGTTTTGCCACAGCCCTGCGCGTGGTGCTGTACGTGAGAATGGCGTTTTGTATAAAATTGCTTCAGGGGGGGCCTTTCACTCAGAAAGGGCAGAGATTAGGCTGCAAAATGCCACCAGCTGACGACAGGAAGCACTAACCAAGGGGCCTGCCAGCATGATGACTTCATCCGAGTTGGAGCTCGTCGCGACCTTTTGACGGAGCTGCTCCAGTGCTTCCTGTACCGTGCAACAGAGTAGTGCAGACCAAGGGTTGGTCCTGATTGGTCGCAGAAAAAGACAGACAGACAGACAGGCACACACACACACACACACACACACACACACAAGAGACGAGGGAGATTTCGCACCTTGGACCACACGGGAACTTGGTCACTTGAGCTACTGCCAAAGATGTTGCTCACACGCTGAACCAAGTCCAGCGCTTGCGACTTGACAGCATTGTACAATCTGGAAGCAAAAGGAGGTTCGTGTGACAAGAGGACGATCGAGTGGAGCACGGTTGTGGTCGATAAAACGTACCGCAGTTCAATACCACCCATGGCCGGCTTGTTGGCCGTGGCTTCTTCTTGCGCTATCGGAACAACGTTGGCGTTGTAAATGGGTCACAGTCAAGAGAGCGGCTCGTTCATCGCTGCAGGGTGTAGCGTAAGGTAATGGGGTGGCACCAGGAAGGTAGGCAGGGCACGTACGACCAGTGGTATTGAGAACAAAGTCGGGTTCCTCGCCAAACTTGGATTCGGGGGAGAGCAGGAAGCGGTTGGTAATGTGGTTGTAGACGAAAAACTCGCGCAAGGGATCAAACATCGTGTAGGCGAAGGCCACGGTGGCAGAGAGCAGGGTGGGGAGGAGCACACGCGAATAGTTGTTCCAAAATTCCCGCAGGGCAGAGGGTTTGAGATACTTTTCATACGAGATGAGCAGCTTTGTGTCTTGCATCACCTACAAATCAAGAGGCCAAGGGTCAGCCGGGCATTGGAAGGGAGTCATGGACGATGGGAGATGAGAAGCTTTGAAAAAAAGAAAAGAGGAATGGCCGTCATGTTGGGGATGGCAAATGCCAAAAGGAGGACAAACCGCGCGGTGCAGACAATTGCTGGCGCCAATGCTGCCGTGGATCTTGTTATAGGAGGCCGTGCCATAGCGAATGCCCTCTACAGATTTGAAACGCAAGAGCCGTGAGCCCCATGAGTGAGGAAGACCAAAGAAAGGAAGGGGCCTTTGTGAAAGGTGCGAGTGGGTCTAGGCCGACCGCTGTTTTTGGCAATGTTGACGCTGTTGAGGTGGCCATACGGGCGCAAGACGTTGTAGAGTTCTTCCATGTCCATGGCCGGGCCTTTAAAGTCCACACGGATTGTGCGAGTGGGGTAGGCTTCCTACAGCAGTGGCACGCAGGGCGGGCATGTGACAACGGGGCTTGCTCAAAACTCAGTCGGTCGGAGGAAAGCGCACCATGTCGTGGAGAAAGGGCTTGCCCATGACAAGGTGGGCCCGAATCTTTTCCTTGAGCAGGAAAGAGGCCTTGCGCTTGTCCATGAGGTGCTGGCGGATGATATCCGCAGCGCCCTTGGCGTCGTACTGGGACGATTTGAAGTGGATGAAAACGCCGCCCTCGGGTGAGCGGTGCACAATTCTAAGGAGGTCAGCCGGTGAGTCGAGCCAGTGGGAGCTGGAACTGTGGGTTGCAGTGGGCGCACAAGCATGGGTGAGGGTGGGTGCAGACCGTTCAATTTCAATGGCATGGCGCTGGTCCATCTTTTCGATCATGCGCTTCAGGGTTTCGTCCACGTAGGCCATGTCGTAGAGTTTGTGGCGGACATCGATGCGATTCAGCTTGATGGGGTGCTAAAGCAAGGAGGGGTGAACCGCGGCAGTGAGTGCTGCAGCAAGTCGCTGCCTTGGCTTGAGGCACTATGGGATCGAGGCGGCGTGGTTGGGTGTACCAAGTTGGAGAGCCAGAGGACGCCACGATGGAGCTTCTCGACGACTTCCACGTCCATGTCGTTGCTCTTGGGTCGGCTGGCAGCTGGAGGAGGAGGCTCATTCTGGGTCGCGATTCAGAGGTTAGGGTGTGGGTGCAGTGCAGGTCACACACGGAGGGACGGGCCCAGCGATGAGCAAGGGGAAGAACCGCGCGCACCAAAGGAGTCTGTGGCTTGGGTTCCGGTGGTGTGGCAGCTGTGCGCTGGCGGGAAGAGCGTTGGATCCAGCGCCGCGCCAAAGCAGTGTGCACAGGTACCCGGGCCGACCACGCGCGGCCCGCCTGCAGACCTGGGCGCATCCAAGCACGCAGTGCCATGTTTGCCAGGTTGTTTTGGCTTTAAATGGGGCAGTGGCGCCCACGGCGAGAGAGCCACCAATCAATCGGCAGCAGCAATCCAGCGAGCCCTCGTGGTTCCGCTCGATCCAGCAAAAGAACTGGCGCGAGTCTGCATACAACCCCCTTTTCCCCCGCCCGCTGTTCCTTTCGTCTCGTCGCCACCTCAAAGAGCAGCAACACCTCTGCTGCAACCGGACTGCAACTGGAGCCCTCTTCCGAAATCATCAAACGCCTCTGTCTCTCTGTCTCTCTCTCTCTCTCTCTCTCTCTCTCTCTCTCTCTGTCTGTCTCTCTCTCTCTCTCTCTCTGTCTGTCTGTCTCTCTCTCTCTCTCTCTCTCTCTCTCTCTCTCTCTCTCTCTCTCTCTCTCTCTCTCTCTCTCTCTCTCTCTCTCTCTCTCTCTCTCTCTCTCTCTCTCTCTCTCTC
>NW_001865055.1:156577-181310 GCF_000002865.3 Monosiga brevicollis MX1
CGTTACAAAAAAAAAAAAAAAAAGCGCCGAAACGCGTTTCTCGTGTGTGTGTGTGTGTCTGTGCGTCTGCGCGCCATCGGGCTGCCTTTGATGATCTATCGGCCTGCGCCAGTCTCGTGCCCACCTTGGCATTGTGCTTAAGCTCATCGTTGCTACATGCCTGGATGCATTGTGGTCTCGTTGGCCGCTTCTGATTGGTTGATTTGACGTGTCTCAACTCGCCCCCCCCCAAAAAATAACAAAGTGTGTCGTCATTCGTCGTCTTGGAAGCTCCTGCGCGTGCGTGCGTGGCTCGCTCAGCTCGCCCGACCGACTTTGTGATACGCTTCTTCGGCCCTCCAGCCCTGGATTGGCGTGGTGCAGGGTCGCCAAGTTGCCTCTTTTTTGATCGCGAGTAACATTGCCCAAAGCTCACTTTGCCTTCCTGAAGCCTCGCGCTCGGGCAGCTGGCCGGGCTGCCAGCCAGCCCGCCGGCCCTCGGGCGGGCGTCTCGCTCTCCTCCATCAAAGCCGCAGCTCCCGCCATGGCACCCAATCCCAAAGGCAATGCGAACACGCGCACAACCTCAATCAGAAGTGCCCGCCTGGCTAAGAAAGCCGATGATGCCAAGATCATCGCCGAAGCCACCGCTGCCATCCTCACCGCCGTAGCCGAGGCCAAGACTAAACAACGTCCTGTGCGTCCTCCTGCTCATCGAGTTGCATTGTTCTTGTTTGATGACTACATGGCTGCCTCGGTTTTTCCTCCATTCATTTGCCTCCGCCATGTTTGGCCTTTCCTCTCCCTCTCCAGCTCGCCCCGCCATTTGAACGCCTGCCTACTCGATCACAGCTGCCAGAGTATTACCAAACCATCAAGGATCCCATCGGTGTGTTCGCTTCGTGCCCTGCCCTGCGTCTCGCCTCCCCCATCGCCATCAATCAATCTTGATGGCTCATTGATAAAGCACTCTCAACACTAAACGCGTTCTTGATTCTCCTTGGGGCAATAGATATCGATACGATTCGCAAAAAAGCTAGCCGGAAGGAATACCCCTCGGTGGCCGCACTTGTCGAAGACTTTCAGCGCCTGTTTTACAATACCCAGGTCTGCTCACCACATACCAGTCCAAGCACAGCACCTCTACCCAACCACAACGCGACCAGTTTGCTCGCCTTGTTCACTTCCCGCCAACCCCCCCTCTACTCTTTTATTCCATGACACGACAGGTCTTCAATTCTTCTCGGAGTCTCATTTATAAGGACAGCCGAACATTAACCAACGTCGTCCGTCGCGCCGCTGCAGCTTTTGTCCCTGGTTTGTGAAAAAGCGGCGGCAACACTCTTGCACATTGGCCCCGTTTGCTGCAGACCCCAGACTCGTCGTTTTTGCACTCACAAACTCCCCCACCCACGCTGCCTTGCCTCAGAGGACGAGCTGCCCCAGGTCGTGGTCTTTGGTGGTGCAGCCAAGCCCGCCCCCCTTCCCGCTCCTGCTACACCAGCCACTCGCGTGCCCAGCGCCACCGGGCCGGATGCAACCGTCTCCCCCACCGCTGCCGGCGGAACAGCCTCACCCACACCCGCAATCGACCATGTGGTCGTGGCTGCCCTCACCGAGCTGATTCCAAATATCAACGCACGCGTCCTCGTGGTTGATGGCAACACCGGTGTGTCTCATGGCATTTAACCCCGTGCTCCGTGTTTAGACCTTGCCCGTCTCGATGCTACCAGCACGTTGATGCCCCAGCTGCTTCTTATTCCTCCTTTTGCGCGCCCCTCACGCAGGCAAGCCCCCGCTTCGGGCTAGCCATAATCCCTGCTGGCGAACCTTGGCCAGCTATTTGAACAAACATCCCAGTTTCCGCCTTGCCCAGGAAGCCGATCAAGTAAGCAACATCACCACTGTTCCATCGCCGGTTTCGCATCGTCGTCCTCCACAACCTGATGACGCCTTGTCCTGATTCGTCGCTGCTCCTGCCCCATTGACTCCTCGTAGAAAATCGTTGACACAATTCGCGCTGATCACGGCCTCGATATCAAGGGGGCTGTCGACCTGCTCAAGGCCCAGCTCCTGCCCGTGTCAACCGCCAAGACACCCCCCACACAAGCACCCAGCGCCACGCAGCCGAGCAAAAAGGTGAAAAACACTCCAGTTCGCACGCCAAGCCTGAACCAGAACAAGACGGCCAAGTCGACAAAGAAAACTCCAAAACGCGCACCGGCCACAACACCGACGGTCGGCAGTGGCTCGCCCTTGGCCGCCGCTGATGCACCGACGTGTCCAACTTCAACGCCCAAAGAAAAGCTGGCTGATCTCATGGCGGCAGCTGATGCCTATCAAGCCTCCTTCCCTAACAACAATTCTGCAGCTCAAGAAACCGAGGCCTTCAATCTCACCGTGCGCGATCTTTTTGCTCGACGTAAGACGGCTTCATTCTCCCAAATGCTGCCTTGTCATTCATTTGGAGTGCATCCCCTTGCGGTCCTTCAGGCTTGTGAAGCTCAAAGTTGGAGGGGGTTGTTGTTTCGTTCCCCCGTTGAGAACCTCATGTCGCCTTGTTGGTACGATTGTCGGCAGATGTTCTGTCGGTGCGCTCCACCATTCGCTTTCGTGGAGTCATGGGCCGACTCGACGCTGAGGGAATATTTCGCCTTGCCAATGGCCACCCGTTTCCCACCCCAGCCACGATGGGTTTGATTATGGAGGATGGTAAGGCCGCTAGCGTGGATGTTGTGTTGACGTGGTCGGATCTTCGATTGTCCGACTGATGCTTGCCTCGTCAAGCTGGACAACGCCCTGACACACGCATCCTTCCCTTGGCGCCACGTGGCGTCGAATATGAATTTGCAGGAGGGTTTGCCAGCAATCGCTGGGAGCCGGTGCGCCTTGATCAAAAAACCTTGGCGCAGCTGCAGGCATCGGCATCGCGAATCGCAAAGGCGGCCACTCTCAAAGCCGCCAAAGCCACGGCGGCTGCTCGTGCCCATGAAGACGAAGCCATGGATATTGACGAGCAAGAAGGTAAACGCTGTTTATTTTACATTATTCTCCACCACATTCCCTCGATCTTTGATTGTCAACAAAATCTCCCTCTTCTGTGCTTCTCTTTGTCTTGCTCGGCCTCACCTGACCCACTTTTTGGTCATGCGCCACTGCTATCATGTCTGGTGTTTCTGGTTGCGATACGCGTGCTGTATCAGACTTTTTGCATCTGAATTTGGTCGACAAGTGGACATCGGCGGATCAAGAGCGTTACTCGCATCGTCTTGGTTTAGCTGTTGCCAGCGATCATGAATGCCCTTTAGATGTACGCGTCGTTTTTTTCTGGGTGTCGTGCCAAGCAGTCTTGTGGCTTGCACTCATCTTTTTGCGCTTCCCATGCCTGTGTTGCCTGCTGCGTCCTGCACAAACTTGTAGTTATGCTTTGCCTGCGGGTCCAACGGGCATCTTATCGACCAAAGCCGCAAAGGTCGCAAAAGATCTGGCGAGGCATTAAAGCGAGCCAGCTCGTCGGCGCCCGTAACCCCTGTCAAGTCTGAATCTGGGCTTGACGCATGTCCCAATGCCCCACTGGCTGGCAATGGTATACCCAACGCTAGTGTTGAACCACTTCAAGCGACAACGGAGCAAAGCACTACCCAACCGTCTAAAGCTCAGCCGGAACCCAGCGCTCACACGGCGATTGAAGAGCAATGCCAGATGGTGCGCTGCTCAACCTGCTGCCAGCCTTACCACTGGTTTTGTACCAATTTGACGGCGGCTCAGGCTGTCAGCTACTCGGCTCGGCTGTGGCAGTGTAAAAATTGTCAAACGTGTGACGTTTGCACCCGTATCGAGCCCACACAGCACCTGCTTAGCTGCGACGTTTGTGGCGTGCACCGCCACGCGGCTTGTGCCAGTGCCGCCACACCCAGCTACATGCTAGCCACGCAGCGATGGGTCTGTACCGACTGCGTACAGTGCGAACACTGCGGTGCCACCGATGTCCGCGGCCATCGCCCCGATCCCAAACTGCGAGAGGAGCCAACTTGGCAATGTGACTTTCGTCTCTGCTTTGACTGCGGTCTCAACAAACTTCGGGGCAACTTCTGCCCTGTGTGCGGCAAGGTAGGTTGCGTTGAGAGCCCACTGGCACCTTTTTCTACCCTTGCCTCTTGTACACTGCCGCAAAGCAATAATACGCGTGCCTTGACTTTTTTGGCTTCTTATCCCTCGCTCAGACCTACCGTGGAGATGATTATGATGTGAAGATGGTGGGCTGTGATCGTTGTGACCGATGGTTACATGCTGAATGTGATGATATTGATGAGGCTCGCTACCATCTTCTGACCTTCGTCCCCAGCAGCATGTCGTACTTTTGTCCCGACTGCCGGTGAGTCGCCTCGTTGCCTCAGTCTTGCTTCCCTGCGTTGCCTGGCCATCTTCTTTCTTGCCACCTGGCCAGGACGTCTGACGTGCCGGGCCTGCATCCCACCTTTTTGGCAGGCGCTCCGATGCAAATGCCAGCAGTGTTAAGGAGTTGTTTGAAGCCGCTGGCTCTGTCATGCATGAGCGTGTGGGCCAAGCATTGGAGCGAGCAACACGGTCTTCTTCTGCCTGGGTGCTTAAAGTATTACCAGAGGGCATGGTACGGCATGTAGTGTACCGGAGGGTGCACTCGACTATGTACCCTTTATTTTGTTTTGTTTTTGTTTTGTTTTTGTTTTGTTTTGTTTTGCTTTGTTTTGTTTTGTTTTGTTTTCGTGGCGGAGAACGTACAGGCTAGCAAAGGGAATGAACGGACAGCAAGACCTCGTACACACCATCTTCAGCCTGCTCATAAGCACTTTGATCTTGATCTTTAGACTTTGGATGCTGAAAATGGGAAGCTTCCCGACTTTCTACCAGATGGCGTGTCCGACTTTCAATCTCTTTATGAACGCGTTCAATCAAAGGGCTTCGCTTCTCCGCAGGAGTTCATTCGAGGTACGCCTTGTTTGTGTGTCGTGTGACGATTCGATTTATCCAAAGACTCGATCTACCCCCTTGCACTTACGGAGCACATCTGGTACAGAACTGTTTCGCTGCCTTGTTGGGATGCAACTAGTTTTTGGCGACAATGACAAACGCTGCCGGTAGGCCACGTAATCACCTTGCTTCGTTTTTGTTGCCGTTTTAAGTCGTTCAAGTCTGTTTGAACAAACCGCTCACTCCAAGCAATCTACGCTTTGACTGGTTACGTGGTCGGCTCGGGTTTCACGTGTGCAGAGCTATCACGTCCTTTTGGGGCGTGCTCAACACGGAGCTGGGTCGCTCCATCGACTTGAGCTTGGACCCTTTGCCGGAGCGTGGACAAGAATTATCCGTGCTAGCGGCCATGGCAGGTACGGCCAAGACCATTTCAGCAGCCCCATTGACAACAAGCCCACCGGCTTCGCCGCGTCATTCGCATCAAGCATCCGACCGGACCTCGCCGTGGCCCGACTCACCAGTTGTGACGTCAACCCCAACCGCCGCACGCGCCACCCAAGGGCTTGGCCCCAAGGACGCACCTTCCTCAACACCAGCCTCGCCCACAACACGTGAGAATATCGATTTGCAGCATCAAGTAAAGGCTGCATCACAACGAACCATTCCCATTCCTTCCTTGCAATCGCCCAAGCTCAAGGATGGCCAGCCATCTTGCCCCGAGCAACTGCAGCCAGCGTCTTCCTCGACAAGCCAAACACCCCTGAACAGCATTCCAGTACCCACTCTATCCGGGCAGTTTCGGAGCACCCTGCCCATCCCTTCCCCCCCTAAGCCAGCCTCGGAGACGACTTTGGCGTCAGACATACCAACTGCAAAACCGCCATCATTTCTTAGACGGCCCTCGCTATCAGCCATTGAAGAGCCTTTGCTGGACTATGTACGCTTCGTCAACCCAGCATTGTCGGTGGACATGTTCCGCCACGTCCTTGCCCTCTTTCATGAATACCAAACGACCTGTACTCCCGGGCACCAAGGCAATGCTACAAGGGTCCTTCAGGGGTTTGGCCTGCAGCCCGAGCACGTACAAGCAGGCCTAGAGATTTTGGTAAGATGCCAGGCTGAGCGCTCTCAAGCGGCCAATGGCAATCTCGTGCACTCGGCAAACCACGGTCAAGTCTGGACGCCCACGCTTGCGTCATCGTCGCGCTCTTCCTGCCCAGACGCTTTTGAAGCGGCCCCGTCCGCGCTTGGCATGCAGACTACACCCTCAGTACCAATGACATCTACGGCCTCGATTGCATCTGCGAGCGTCGCCAGAGTGTCTGAGACGCCGGCAACGCCTGAGACGCGAGACCAACCCAAAGCAACGGGTGCGCACACGCCTCAAGCATACCCGACGGGCAAAGCAGCGGAAGGTTGTAGTGCTCAGAAAAACGAGCTTGAGAATGATAAGACTTCCGTTTCTGGGACCGGGCAGCCGGGTGCAAAACGTGCCAAAGTGTCGGGTATAGACCCTCAGGTGTTGGAGGCGCGTCAGGAGATGCAACGCCGCATTTTAGAGCTGTCAGAGAGCGCGAGAACTGCATGTACTTTGGGGCTGGAGAACCAGCCTCGCACTCACCCAAAGACCTCACGGACAGTGGTTGATGACCGCTGTTGTGAGCTGTGTGGTAACTTTGGGGATCAACCTGACCTGGAAGGTGGCCGCTTGCTGCCCACTGAGGTGCGCGCCTTGATTGTCCGACCATCGTCGATTTTTACCTGTCGAGCTCACATTTTGCTTATCTAGGCTCGCACCTGGATTCACGTCAATTGTCTTTTGTGGTCGCCGGAGGTGTATGAGGGCCCACATGGCCTTTGCCGTGCACGCGCTGCCACCCGTCGTGGTCGCTTGATCGTGAGTTGATGTTTAACCTGGGCCACGCCTGGTTGGAATTTCCTGCTGGATGCACGTTATAATGCGCGTGCGCTCAAAGTTGGTTGTTCTCCTGACCACACGCATTTGCTCGATTTGACCTCAGAAATGCGTGATGTGTGGGTCACCTGGAGCCACACTGGGATGTCGGCACCCTGCCTGCAATCGCAGTTTCCATTTTGGGTGTGCGGCCAGCATCGGCGCGCTGTTTGCTCAAAAAAATGTGAGGCTTTCCTTTCGTGCTGCTCCAACCGCGGCTGCTTGGCTTGATGGTGCGCCTGCTCATCAAAGACGACGTTACACGAACTGTCTTGTGGTACAGATGTACTGCGATCAGCACCGCGAGTACGGATGCAGGCAAGAGAAGCTACAACCATCGGCTACGGCACTCACACCGGGCAAATTTCGCGTGGAACGTCATATTGTGGTTGAACACCAAAGCGGCAGCCGTGAAGGCGAGGGCGAGCAGCTTGAGGCGGTTAATCGCACACTTTCACTCTTGCCGTCGCCTCAGCAACTGGCGCTGGCTCTGCTGGCACGCTTCCCCCCAAAGCGTGTTGTTTTTCCGTCTGAGCTTCTTCAGAAGCTGCAGGCCACGGCACAAAAATCACTTCGCCTGCCCCAAATTTGCATTGGTTGGTTGATGAATCCAGGCAGAGTGACTGATCACTGGGGTGGGGTTGTTGTTAGCGTGCTGTGAAGACGACTGATTTGCCTTTGGCGCCGTTCTTTGGTTGCAGGCGCTTTCAAGCTGCTTTGGCCTGGGTCCATGGCGGAGCATTGCGAGGGCCTGTACTCGGACAAGCTGCTCCTGCCTAACAACTATTTGGCGTGTCGCCGGTTTTGGGACATCAATGACGTGTTAAACAACCGCGTACGTTTAATTTCTTGGAGCTGAATTGGGTTGAGGAAGGCCAGGAGAGGAGGGAGAGGACGTAGAACTGCTTTGGCTCGGGCTGCTGCCTGATTGTGTTGTCGCCCAGTCTCACCGGTGGCCATTCCGACTGTGATGCGACCGCAGCTGAACCTGACATCATATTACATGCGTGTCTGGGCTTGCCGACGAACGGATGACCCAGCACCGGAGGATCCCGATGAAGCTCCAATGGGTACGCCCGTGTATTTTGTTCGTCGAAGCTGTGGACGCGGGGACTGCATCGCAGTTGTGCACGACCGCGCAAACATGTCTTCAACTTGGCAAGTCGTGCTTCAGTCAATGGGAGATTCGTTGCTGCAAGGTCCGACTGACACAAGCAGCTGCGCTGCGACAGCAACAACAGCAACAACAGCAAGTGATTCGGCAGATGGCAAACCTGAAATGGCACACGGCACGGCCGCAAGCCACGACGCGTGCCAAGACGAGGCGGAGCCTCAAACTCAGGATAGCACGCCACCCACATTTTGTCAGGTGACTCTGCGGTGTGGCTGTCGCGTATTTGCGGGGCTTACGGCGGCCCATGCTTGGGCACCAGTCAAAACGGCCGTCGGTAGTTTTCTACGGAGTCGACACCTAAAGTTCCTGACGAGGCAGCTGCGGCACGTGCTACAAGATATGGAGGCACCGGTCCGGCAGGCGAAAGCCCGCGTGCGCGTGATGAGCGGTTTGCATGCTTTTGGGCTTGACTTTCCGGCGGTGCAGCGTGTCTTGGAGCTCTTGCCAAACGTTGATCGGTGCACCGGATACTCGCGGCGGTTTTCAAGGCCACCAGATGTGGAACCTCGGATCTTGCCGACCAATCCGTCAGGAGCCGCACGGTGTGAGGCGCACGACTTGCAAGCAGCCCGCAAGCTCGCGCGGTCGTCGCTGCCTCGTGCCGGGGCCGAAAGCACGGATGGGGATGCCCGTCACGATCGCAAGGTATGGCATCTTGTTGTTCCTTTCTTCTTCCTCTTTCTCTTCGTCTCCTTCTTCCTCTTTCTCTTCGTCTTCTTCTTCTTCTTCTTTTTCTTTTTCTTTTTTTCTCCTTCTTCTTCTCTCTCTTCCTCTGCTTTTTTTTCGCGCACTGACGCATGCACGCACATCTACATGGATTGAACATGCGTTGCGTTACAGGTCTCCTCCGTGTCAACGGAAATGAACGACAAGACGCTCTTTCGCCTCTCAAAGCAAATGCTGGCTACCACGGTGCGCGTGAGTCATTCAAAGATCCACGGTATCGGGTTGTTTGCTTTGCGACCACTCAAGCCAGGCGAGATGATCATCGAGTATGCGGGCGAGCAAATCCGTCCCGAACTGACGGACAAGCGTGAAGCGTACTACGACTCGCGCGGAATCGGCTGCTACATGTTTCGAGTTGATGCAAACCTGGTAGTGGATGCTACCCTGACGGGCAATCCGGCGCGCTTTGTGAACCACTCGTGTGATCCCAATTGCGCTTCGCGGATCATCCAAACAGATGTGGGCAAGCACATTGTAATCTTCGCTGAGCGAAACATTGCGGTGGGCGAGGAGCTGACCTACGACTACAAGGTATGAACCATCTTTGGGCCTTTGAGTTGAGCTCGAGCATGCATGGTCATTCAAGACGATGCTTGCTTTTTTGATGCCACGGGAGCCTGGTCCTACCGTCACAGCGCCCTCACCCCCGCCCGGCCCTGTCGGTTTTTTGTAGTTTCCATTGGAGGATTCCAAGATCCCTTGTCACTGCGGTGCAGCCAACTGCCGTCGATACATGAACTGAGAGACCTGATCTAAGGCAGCTTGCGAAGCACAGACCCCAGGGCCCTCGATCACACCCTCTGACAGGAACGCAAAGGCAAAGGCAAAGGCAAAGGCAGAGGAGGTCTTGACCAGCTGCTGATCGTCCCGCAAAAGTCCAATCGAACGAATTATTATGAACCCTTTTCATTTTAAAGAATGCCCTTTATTTCTTCAAAATATACTCACCCAAAAATCATCATAACGGCCGTTCCGTTCTCACTCGAATTTTCTCTCTCTCTGAAGTTTTGAAGCAGTCTCTCTCTCTCTCTCCCTCTCTCTTCTCTGAAGCTCTCTCTCTCTCTCTCTCTCTCTCTCTGAAGCTCTCTCTCTCTCTCTCTCTCTCTGAAGCTCTCTCTCTCTCTCTGACCTCTCTCTGAAACTTACTCTCTCTGAGCTTTCTCTCTCTCTGAAACTCTCTCTCTCTCTCGAAAATTCACACACACGCTTTTGCTGCTTGAAAACTTTTATTTTCTCTTTGCCGCGCACACACACACACACACACTCTCTCTCTCTCTCGCTCGGTGCTCGGCAGGTGGTCCTGCTACTCAGTGCAGGCAAGAGGCTTGCTCTTGATGCGGAGGGAGACGAGGGCAAGTGGTCTTGGAGCCCCCATAGCTGCGGGCAGCGGTGGCAGGTGTTTTCCCCTTGATTGATTGATCGAGTGGCCCTGCCGCGGATCATCCGAGCGCAGCAACACTGGGGGCTCAGCAGAAGAAGCAAGACGCATTGATAGGTGCCGGCGGCGAGCATTTGGTGCGACCGCTGCAGAGAGTGCTGTTGAACTGGCCCAGGGCGCTGCCCCCGTGCCCGCCGTCGTCATGCCGGTTGACCCATTGCATTCGGGCGCAATCTTTCGGGTCCGCAATCCAGCCGCGCTCAGGTCCCCCGTGCCCCTGCACGCTCGAGGTCGTGCCCCGGGCAACCCCGCTCCAGTCGCCAGCCCTCTGCATCATCACCATGAGTCCAATGGCAACAGCACGCCAAGCCGAAGCCATCCTGCTGAACAAGCCCACCCGCCACCCTCGGGTCAGAAACTAGTCCCCACGACCCCATCGGCGTCCCACCGGGATGGCTTTCGTGCTCCCATCACGCCGCATATTGTTCGACAACCCCTCCAATCATCTTCGGTCTGTGTATGCAATTCCTGGCCCCTTGCCCCGCCCTGTTGAGCGCCCCTGCCTTGTTCTAACACCCATTCGCACTTTGTCTTGCTGCATTGCCAACCCTATTCTTGTCGCGCCCCGCTGCTCCGCACAGGCCCAAGCATCACCAAATACTCACGGTGTCTGGCGAAGCCCCGGACCTCTGCTCCGACCCCGTCTTATTCGTACGCAGCCCACCAACGCCCGGTGTCCCATGCGCTTGTTGTCTGTCATGCTTCACCGCAGCTTGATGCACCGCCAACACAACTCAGCGCGTCTCCAACACCTGTGCATCACGTGCAGCAAAGCATACTCCTCACAGTAATGGCGCTGCCCCTTCGCTTTGCTTTCAACTCGCTTCTTTGACATGCCGCTTGCAGAAGGACGACCTGGCTCCCTGCTTGCCAACGAAAGCCGGGACGTCCTCAACTCGTCCTCCCCGGGAGTTGGGGCACTCACCCGTCAGCTCCCGCCCACCCCTGCGCCAGCAACCAACAGCGACCGTGACGAGCTGCAAATTAGCTCTCTTGACGGTGCGTGCAAAAGCCGAGTTCAACCGCTGCATAACCCCCTCCATGTGTGGCTTGCCTTGGTGCACATTTCGTGTGTCTCTGATATCGGCCCGGGCCTGGGCGCGCGTGCATAGGCCATGATCTGCCATCACCTGCCTTGTCACCCATTGCCAATGACGAGCCATCGCCAGATGGGATGAATTCCGACGATCAAGGTTCTCCAGACGATGCACACGACGACTCTGACCAGAGCGATGACCTCATTGGACACTCCCGGCGATCCAAAAAGCGGCACGGAGCGCTCTTGCAGAGTGATGACGATTCGGGCGACAACGAGGATGAAAAATCGAAACAACCCCATGCAGACGAGGACGAGGACGAGGACGAGGCAGAAGACGGCCATGGGCGACGGAACCGCCATCGGTCCAGTAGTGCGGACAACCTGGCTGATACAACGATCGTGGAACATGCGCCGCGCAAGTCGACCTCCTCGTCCAGTGCCAAGAAAAGTCGAGCCAAGGCATCATCGACCGCCCCGCCCAGCAAAAAGTCAGCAGTCAAAGTTACGGCACTCTTGGATTGGTGGGTGTTCTTCTCTTCCAGCGGTGTGCGAATTCGTGGCTACATTCCCGATACAACCCGACAGCAACTCGGGCCAGGCACCTCCTCGACCATGATGCGAACCACGATCATTGTCAAGCGTGTGGAGTCTCGGCTTGTCATGAGCAAGTCGGGCAGCCAATATAAGCTAACCGGCAACTTTGTTGAGGAAGAGTGTCGCCAAGCGGGTGTGGACGACCGCTTAATCGATGCTTTTGCCCGCTGCAACAATGGCAAGGGCGGCTTTCCCAGCAATTGGCGCACCGTGTGTGATGACTCCATTGCCCAGGCGCGGGTAGAAGCCCACCGACGCCGCCTCTTGGATCAGACTGCTGCAACTACAGCCAAGCCCAAGCCTGACACCAAAACCAAGGGCGCAAAGCAGCCTCCACCGACCAAAACGCCAAAAAGCCCCGCAAAATCGACAAAAGCCAGTGCTGCCGCTCCTCGCAGGTCCAGTGCCTCTGTCACCAAGGCCAAGACCGCCAGCTCCAAGACACCTGCCACTCCTGAAACGCCCACTCGCGACGCTCGCACACATCAATCTGCATCTTCTACAAACCGGTCAGCACGGAATACGCCTTCAACGCCAGCGCAAGAAGCGCGCGATGAGCTGGCCATTAGCACCTCGCGGCGCAGCGGGCGCATTCGCTTCAAGCCACTCAATTATTGGGCTTCGGAGGTGTGTTTGCCTTGGTATTTGGCCGATTCCATACGTGTACCACCAATCTATGGGCGCGCGGGCAACCAGTTGCGTGAATACGGTCTCGTTGGCAAGCGTCAAGCCCGTTCTCACTGCTTGCATCTGTCCCATCAATAGCGGGTGGTCTCCGATTCTGTCAAAGGCATTATTCGAGCACATATTCCACGAGACGTGGTGGCTGAAACACCCCCGCGCGGTGATGACGAGGTAGTGGCGCTGATCTGCGCGGGACACGCTTTGACCTCAAGCTATCAAAAGGCTGCATGTTAACTTTGACCTCTGCGTGTGTCTGTTCCCGTTTTAGGAAGAGGACATTTTATTACAAACTCAAGAGGCCGTTCGTCATTTTGCTGAAGTAAGTTGGGCTTGGGGTGCAATTCAAGTGCCAAAACGTCGGTCAACTCGGGCTCGCACCATGGCAAGGTGATTCTCATGTCAGCCGACATGCGCCCAAACTAGCTGCGCAAGCGTGACGAACAAGCTCAAAAAAGCGAGCAGCGGCGGTTGGCTGCTGAGGCATTGGGCACTTCCCCCAAACTCAAAGCACCAAGATCCAAGCTTGCCGAGTCGGGCTCGAATAAGACTAAGCGGAATCGCAAAGCCGACTCTGGCATTTCTGAGTACGAAGCTGCGCGAGAGAAGAACATTGCTGCCAATAAGCGTGCACTCTCCGAACTCGGCTTGGTGGGAGCAGCCAAGGCGGCGCGCCATAAGAATGCTGATCAGCAGGATGACGTCCTGCTTGACTCTCTCCTGGGTGACGCTGACTCCCCTGCCCCAGAAGCGTCCACCGGTTCAAAGGGCAAGCGTTTGCAAGCAAGCCCGCCTGTGGCTCGAGCCAAGGCACCAAAGTTGGAGTCGCCACCCTCACCCAGTCTCGCCGACGATGAGCCACCACCCGTTGCTGCAATGTCTGAACACAGCGAGAGCACGCGTGTCAGTGGTGTGGATCTGCCCGAGTTGGGGTCGCGCGTTGAAGACGGCGCGTCGGAAGATGAGTCCGAAGCCGTGCCGGAGGATCAGACGGCTCAACACACACGAAGATCCACGCGTCTCAAGCGCAAAGAGGTTCTGGCTCGGGCTCGGGCGGTGGCCGCCACGCGTGCGCAAGCTGCGCGCGTGGAGGACACTACTCAGCCATCAGAAGAGGAGGAGAGTGACGTTTGGACTCAAAAAGAAGAAGCTGCGCTTCGCCGGGCAATGCGCGAGCATCAGCGTTTGAACACACGGCCAGGCGCCTCCCGTAAGCCAGGTACGCTCGTCGTCGCCTGTTCCTGATAAAATCTGAACGAACAGTCTTTATTGTGGATCTTAAGGTACTGGCATCTTGTGGCTCTCCGGCGTGTGGCACGGTGGCGTTTGTGTATAGATTTATGGACATTTGTGGCTCAGCGAGTGGGGACGCGAAGCGCTCGGGAGTGTTGTGCGCATCATCTGGCCGTCAAGGGCGAGGAGGACGCAAGCCATGCCCTGCGGGTGGAAGTGCCTAAGGAGCCCATTGATAAGACTGAGGTGATGCAAGGGTTGCTGGGATCCAAACCCAACACGCTCAAGCGACGCGAGCATGTGCGGGCTGCAGCGGCACTGCGCAACCAGGACTATGAAGATGATGCGCTCGCCGATGAACCAGTGCGACGTCGGGGACGCCTGAACACGGCCGATGTTCCCACCTTTGCAACGCCGCAGGCCCCGGCCCGCCGTCGTGCTCGTCTCCCCTCGAGTGACGCAGACGATGATTTCGACGAGCCGCCGCTCCTCCAACCAGCCTCACCCAAGCCAGAGGATACCCCGGGCCTCTTGCACCAGGTGCGTTCAGCTTGACCATTTCGCCCGCCATCTTGTTTTGCAGCCTCATTCCGCTTGCTTGTTCACGTGTACCATTGAATAGCCCGTGCGCCGAGCACAAGCGGATCGCATCATCAATCGCCAAAAGAGACGACGATGACCAATTTCTAGCCAGACTCGCACGCCCTTATCCCTGCCAAGATGTGGAGGTTGGGCAGTGGCTCGGTGGTGAGGCCGTCCCCTTCTGCCCACCCACTTGGCTTTCGGGAGTTGATTGTTGAGTGGTTGTGACGTGCAGTTCATTCATCTTGGAACCATGAATTGTTTATTTTTTGAGTTTGTATTTTTTTCCTTTCCTCCTTTTGGCATTTTCTTTTTTTCTTTTTTTTTTTCTTTTTTTCCTTCTCCTCAATTCAACCTGACTGTGATTCGTCGAGCATGCGCACACCCAGCTGTCGTCAATGAAGTGGGGCAAGTTGAGGGTGCGCTGGTCGTTTGAAGCAACCCTCGCACGTGTCAAGAAGCGGAGTTGCAAGCTCTGGCATTGGCATGACAAACAAAAAAAAAATTTTACATGTAGATGAACTGAGAAGACAGGTCCGTGGATATCAGCCACGGCCACCACAAAAATAAACGGTCCTCGGGTGGGCAGCGAGCGGCACGGCCGCGACTTGTACAGCCTCACCTTGACCACCACACATGTGATTGCGCAGTGACAGGACACACGCATACACATATACACGCATAATCGGGCTTAGCTTGGTGGCGCTTCCTCCACCGCTAGATCGAGCTCCACGTCGGCTGGCTGCGCAACGCGATGCGAGGCGGTGGTTGACTCGGAGGCAGGAGCCGGGGCATCAGAAATGGACATGTCAAGCTCAGCCAGGGGAGCAACCAAGTCAGCCGGAGATGTCACTGCGACGTGACTGCCAATCCCAATTGAGCAACAGGGTGAGTGGATCGTAAGGGATGTGAATTGCGGACGAATTTGATCATGCAAAGGAGCCCAACCTGCTGGTATTGCGCTGTTGCCGCTCGCGCCGTTCTTCGTCTCGGGTCAGCTCGGGGATGGGCTGCTCTTCTTCGGCCTGTGTGTGTGTGTGTGTGTGTGTGTGTGTGTGTGTGTGTGTGTGTGTGTGTGTGTGTGTGTGTGTGTGTGTGTGTGTGTGTGTGTTGTGTGTGTGTGTGTGTGTGTGTGTGTGTGTGTGTGTGTGTGTGTGTGTGTGTGTGTGCAAAATTGCCATGAGAAGGGACATGAGCCACGGTTACAGTGGAGCGCTTGGCAGTTGGTGAACACGGTTGCGACGTACGGTGATGCTCTCGAGCCAAGCAACCGGGTCAAAAGTACGTCGGCCACCAAACTGGGTGATGAGCTCATCTGGGTGAATGTGCTCCTGTAGACGGTCGTAGGAGGGGACGACTACCACACGCTCGGCCAGCTTGCGCTTCATAAAGGGACGAGAGACGGTGATGAGGGCGTGCACCCAGAGGTTGGGATTGATGACGTAGACGTGCTTGAGACGCGCAGGATAGGCGTTTTGCAGCACAGAGAGGACAAATTGATGCATGGGGCCATCCAGCTGACTCATGCCCACCGATGTCAGGTTGGCGACCAGGGCAATGCCGTTGCGGAGGGTGCCCTGTTGGTAGGTGGCCAGCTCAATGAGGTAGATGACGGCCTTGAGGGCCTCCTCACGCTGCTCGTCCGAGGTGGTCTTGACGTGCCGATGGGCATTGTATACAATCACCGTGGCCCCATCCCGGTCCCGCGAGCCGGGCAGCTGTAAGACCTGTCGCTGCAGCAAACTGCGAACGTGGCGTGCGCGCACGGCCTCGGGCCGAAAGCGAGGCAACAACTCACGCCGATAGTTGTGCAACCGCTCAACGCAGCGATCATAATCACCCTTGAGCGCAATCACAAACTTCACCAGCTCAAACTGCGTATGCTCCCGCCCATACGTCCGCTGCAGCTCCGCCAGACAGTCCTGCTCCCGCACCGACAGCTCGGGCAGTTGCGGCTCCACCACGGCCATCTTGCCCTCTATGCGATACTGTAACAAATATCACACTTTTATGTATCACTCACGAATGCAGTGAGAGATTTTATTATGCGTGGCAGTGGGCGAAGGAAGTGAGATGGTATAGAAAACTCGAAAAAAACACGTTTGAACACGTTTTGTTATATTTTAAGCTGTGTGTGGTCTTGACAGTTGTGGACCGTTGTGAGTGTGTGCAGAGACAACGCGATCTATCGGTTCAACTCTCCACGTTTAAAGGGGGATTCCCAAGGAGAACCAGAGACGTGAACCGCTTTGGCATTTTTTTTCTTGGCTCGGGTTTTATACTTGTTGAGCGTTGAAATTTTGGCAGCGGCATCTGGGTTGTGCTCGCACTTCGCACTTTTCCCCGTCGCGTCGACGTTGCATGGACGGAGGCATCTTGTGGGACCTGACTGGAAAACAAGACTCGAAGAAGCAGTGGAGTTGGTGAATGCAGTGGCGTTTGCTTCTTTTTGTTTCGGAAGCGATCAGAAACTCGAGCTGCTCGGCGCCGATCGGCTCAACATGGAGATGAGCCTCTTTGACGATGTCGTCGATGGCGAGGTGAGCAGCAGCAGCAGCAGCAGCAGCAGCAGCAGCAGCAGCAGCAGCAGCAGCAGTAGTCGGTTTCCCCCTCTTGTTCTTCCCTGCCTCCCCGTGTGCTTGACAGGCGACGAACATGAATGCTCTTACCATGATTGATTGGGCCACTCCAATCCTCTCTCCTCTTCTCTCTTTTCTTGATGTATCGACTGACTTGACTTGGGTTGTTCCCAATTTGCCGCATGTGTAGAGCATCATGACGTCGGTAGTGCCTGGGAGCGTCGCCGACGGTAATGAGAGGGGTCCCGGCCAATTCCAGGTGGCGGTGGAAACCATTACCCTGCAGCACAGCGACTCGGATCTCATGGTCGACATCCCAGGCTACGGCACCACAGCAGTGAAGCGAGCCCCGATGACAGAGCGCGACTTTGAAATGCTGCCCTCCAGGTCTGCGAGGCCTTTTGGGGTGTTGTTGTTTTTTTGCGTGTGTTTTTTGCGCGGACTTCATTGAGTCTTAACGCTCACGCACCTGGTTCTTGATTCTTGTGTGGGTGGGTGTGTGTTTTGTTTTTTCTGGGGGGGCTTCCCCGTCGGATCGCCATCGTCGGATGCGCCATCAGTTTTCGCGGACCGTACGACCTGCAGTTGGATTTGATCGACGAGAACAGCCTCAAACCCCGCAACACTTCTCCCTGGACCGTAAGCACTCCTGGCCTTGATCTTACCCTGCTGCAAAACGGCTCGGCCCCAATTCCCATAAGCTCAAACTCACTGCATGTACCATGTCGCTGGCCCCACTTCGACGTCTTGCTCATGATCCAGTACTCGCCACAGCTCGGCCGCTTCTTCGTTCACGTCAATGCTGATGTCGTCCTCAAAATTGTATTGGCTCGTACGTTCTCTGTCGCGGCCCCTGCCCCCCGGCGTTATGTGCCCCGCGCTTGAATGACCGGCGCGGGTGCCACTTGACAGGAGCCCCGCCCAAGGGCACGGATCTTGTCTTTCGTCTCCGCTACGCTCTACCTGAGCATCGCAAGGTTTGTGAAATAGCCGAGCCCTGACCTTTTGACGGCCACCAACCAAAGCTCAGCGCGTGCCGGTCGCCAATGCGTGGTGTCATGATAGACGCGCGTCGAGACATGTGTGACCCATCAGCAGGCCGGCTCGCATTTCTTCGGCGCGCCCCACAACCACCTCATGTCCATCAATCGTGAACACGTGACCTACGACACCGATTCGACGGGTCACCACTACGCTCGGGTGGCCTTGGACCAGTTCCCCTTTACTGACAACGTCTACTCTGTGCCCTTGCGCTTTCACTGTTTCAGCTCTTGCCCCGGCTCCATCGCTCGTCGCATGATGCAGCTCATGGTCTACCTCGAGCACAGCGAACACATTCTTGGCATCACCAGCGTGGACTGCCGCTGCTGCGCCTGCCCGGGTCGGGACCGGCTCTCTGCTGAGAAGCGCCAACAACGCAACAGTGCCAAGCGTCACCCGGCTGCCAGTGGAACCAAGGTAATTTATTTCGCTTTTTTTTCTTTTTTTCTTTTTTCGGACATGGCTACTGCGCTGCGTGCGTACCATGGCACCTCAATTTTCTCGTTTGTACATGAACCTTTACAGAGCAAACGCACGCGACGTAGTGGCGACAACATGGCGCTTGCTTCATCACAAGAGTCGAACGAGGGCGAGTCCAGCCAGCCCAGTGAAGATCTTAGCATTCACATTCTCCCTGTTCGTCAGAGTTTGCTTGGGCTCTTGGTCATTCTATCGTGTCCCTCCCTCTGCTGCTGAACACCAAGTGGAGCTCTATGTCCACTGCCGCACCCATGCACTCTCATGCATTCTTCTCCTTTGTGTTGTTGCATTCGGGTCGCATTCAGATCCACGGTAAAACACATTATCGCATCATCAAGGAGATGATCGAGGGCATGAGCTCTGCCCGTATCCTCACTCCGAATCAAACCGTATGTCCATGCTCTGTTTTTTTGTTTGTTTGTTTTTGTTTTTGTTTTTTTCTCGTTGCAGCCCAACTCGCTCAACACCTCGTTGCAAAAGTATTCATGGCTGCCTGTCTTTACGTCGGTGTAGGCAGTCACGGCCAAGGCCAATCTGAAGCTGCAGCAGCGCTTGCGCGAGCACTCGCAAAGCCGTGCGTTTGCTCATTTTTTTCTGCCGGCCTGTCTCCACTCCCCATCATTCTCTTTCGCGGCTCTCTCACTCTCAATCGTGGCTAAATCTCCTGAACATTGACTGGTCCTCTACAGATTCCAATCCTCCCAACCTTGAGCTTCTTCAGCGGGAACTCAGCACGGGGGTGTCCGAGTCGCCGTCCCTGCACAAGGCCTCGGCCCGGGCCATGGCAATTAAAGAGGAACCAAGCGCCTTCAAGGCCGATGGTCCGACTTCAGGTAACAACAGTGCCGTGGAAGCAGGAGATCAAGGCTCAACGGTTCCCACAGAAATGGACGACCAGCAGAGTGGTGACACTGAACACACGCCCCATTTGGACCTGGTTCCCGAAGCAGATGCTCTTTATCGTAACGATTGGAAGTTTCTTCAGGTCGGTACAGCGCGCGCGCACGAACCTGGGCAAGCACGAACTTGGTGATACCTACATGCTGCCACACTCTTATTTGTTTGTTGGCTGGACCTCTTTGTGCATGTGCCATCCGCTTTCCCTCCTCATCATCCTCCTCCCCATCATCATCCTCCTCCTCATTATCATCCTCCTCCTCATTTTCATCATCAGGAGGAGCCTCTCAAGGCAGTGCAGTCGTGGCTGCACAAGATCAGGATGGACCATTATTATAATGTCATGACTGTCACGGGCTACGACGATCTGGATGTGATTGCTCGCCTCAACGACGAGGTGCGCAGCGCCCTGCGTTCACCTAGTTTGGCATGTGCGTTGGTTGCAAGTGGTGCATTGGCTCACTCTCTTACTCTCGTCGGTGCTAGGACCTGAATTTCATTGGTGTCACCTTGCCTGGACATCGCAAGCGCCTCTTGTTGGCTGCGGACCAGCTGCGCAAAGCGCTGGCCACGCTTCAAACAAGTGCATTTGGGGCCCCGCAAATGGGCCAGGGCGCGTCTCAGCAGCAAACTGCACCGCCCCCTCTACGCGTGCGGCGCTCTGTCTCGGTGAAGCGCACGCTGCTTCGCTGGTCCTCGGAGCCGTCGTCGCGAAAGTGAGCGTGGAGCAGCACCAGGGATGGGAAGGCTGCGTGATGAGATTTGTTCGTTTCATGTTGTGTGTTCTGGGAGACACGCCAGGTTCTGATTGTGTCCCAAGTCGACTCGAGGCAAGTCACATGTCAATTCATAATGGAAAGCGCCTTTGTCAAACTCAAGACGTGTGGTGTGCAAGAGCCAACGACGAACTCACGATGGGTCGAGGGCTGAGGGTCGAGGGAAGGGTAAACGGCAGAATACAATGTTACGATGGGCTGGAATGCAGAGGGCATGGAACAGAGGCGGAATTGCCCGGCACAATGCGCACGCAGTTAACATGAAAGGCGGATTATGCCATGCGGCGGACAACGGCCAGATCGCGCTGAGTCACAAAGAGCGCCAAGCCGGGGTCCAGGGCCAAGCCATAGCCAGCGCCGGCGAGGCCGTGAATGACGCGCTCGAGCTGAAAGACCTGGGCGGTATCTCGATAAAAGAGGTAGATGGAACCCGAGTTGGGCCCGCGGACGTCGGTGAGAGGAGCACCGACGGCAAGGAGGTCGCCACTAAAGGCCAGGCTTTGACCAAATTGCATGCCAACACTAGCACCGGGCAGCATGTTGGGGAGGAGCTTGGTGCGCATGGTGTAGGAGCCGTCAGTCGTGGTGCGGGTCATGATGTACACCGCGCCCATGACAAAGCGGTCGTGGGTGGCGTTGGGGGCGCCGACGGCCAGATCGGCGCCGCTAATGCCCACGGCGGTGCCAAAGTTGGCGCCAGCCGTCTTATCGGGGGCGAAGATGGTGTCAATGAGGATGAGGTTGTCGGCGGATGAACGCTGGTACAGATAAACGGCGCCGGCATCGTTGACACCGTCGGAGTCGTCGCCGCTCGCGCCGACAAAGAGTTCGTTGTCCTGAAGCGCGAGGGCCCGACCAAACCAATCGCCCGTCTGGCTACCTGGAAAAAGCAGGCGGTTTGCATACTCATAGGCCTTGTTGGTCGTGGACCAGGAATAGATCAAGACGGCGCCGGCGTTGAGGGCGACCGAGGGTTCCTTGAAGGCCCCGACAAAGAGGGTGGTGTCATTGACGGCCAGGGCGCACCCAAACTGCCAGTCTGTAAAATAGACGTCATCGTCGTCAGCATCATCATCATCAGCGTCATGTTGGTGGTCGAGGTTTGGAAAGACTTTTAAGAAGGAGGAGTATTGATCCGTCTCCGCAAAGTGTTGCAAAACATAGACCATGCCCACGGAGTTGTCTTGGCCAGTAGCTTGGGGAGCGCCGACAAACAGGAGGTTGTTGTGAACGGCCAGGGCACGGCCCCATTGGGTCTGGGGGGAGGCGGCGGTGGTGATGTTGAGGCCTAAGCTAATGCGGTTGACCCAGGCGCGCTGCAGGCCAATGAGCTGGGCCGTGTTTGAATCGACGGTGGCGGCCTGTTCGGCCACGGCTGCGCGCAGCGTGTCCAACTCGGCCAACACATCAACACCAGTCAAGAAGACCTTTTGCCCGGCTGCGGCATCGCCGCCATCCCCAATGTGCAAATGACCATCCAAGTCCACGCGTAGCCCGGGTACGCGTGCTTGGCTCGACCCGGGCAGCACGAGCTGAACGACGATGATCAACCCCACCAGCAGCACCTGCCCTAACATGGGGCCCAACCCCATCATCTCTTTGGCTGGCGTGCCTCGTCCAAGAGCCAAGGAGAGGGGGGATCCACAACAGGGTACGAGCCGGGATTAGGCCGTAATTAGACCGCGATTGGGCCGTGAATGAGCCGTGATTGGGCCGTGATTGGGCCGTGATTGAGCCGTGAATGAGCCGTGAATGAGCCGTGAATGAGCCGTGAATGCGCCGTCAACGAGCCGTGAATGAGCGGGGCGCGACCCAAGAGGGGGGCGGGGGCGGGGAAATGGGGTCAAGAGCCTGCAAGCAAACAACCCGTCATGTTAGCGCTCACATGAGTCCTTCCGATCCTCCACATCCCTCTGATCTCTCTGCTCTATCCCTCTCTCCCTCTGAAACCCTTTATTATCCAAGCGATATTACATCTCTCTTCAACCATATCTCTATTCACCTCTTAAACTTCTCGATGTGTTCTCTCTCTCTCTCTCTCTCTCTCTCTCTCTCTTTGCCTCTCTTCGTCCTGATGAGAACCCTACAAGAGAATCCCCTTTGATCTTCATGTACATGTGGTAATTTACCCTTGTACTCTCTTTCTCTCTCAAACTCTCTCTCTCTCTCTCTTCTTGTCGTTACAAGTTTCACCCTCTATCCTCATCGCGATTGTCATCATTTTCAAGCCAGCCAGCCCAACATCACGTACGTCACGTCCATCGCGCCAAATGGCAGCGCACCCGCCCGCCCGCACGCCCGCATGGGAGCACATGATGATGATGATGATGATGAAGATAATGATGGATGTGCGTGCTGATGGAGGTAGTATGGCAGTGATCGGGGATGTGCGTGCTGATGGGGTTTGTCTGGCAGTCTGGCAGTGATCTAGGATGTGCGTGCTGAGGGGGGTAGTCTGGCAGTCTGGCAGTGATCGGGGAGGATAGGGAGGTCAAGGCATTCACTGGATCGAGCGTGTATGTTGATCTTCATCGTAACCATTCCTCATCCTCATTTGCATTTGTGTGGCTTGGGCAGTGACTGTGGCGGTGGCATAGGGCGCACAGCAGACAGCAGACGCGGGGTTTGGTGCTGCTTTGCTCGCCTACTCTGCCGGCCCGCTTGGTGGCTTTTTTTTAAAAAAATCCCTTAACTCGACAGCCACAATCCTCAAACACCCTCCTGGGTGGAACATCTTGCGCGCGTGAATGGAATGGGTCCAACGGTCATCCGAGTAGCAAGATGGCAAAGCCGCCCCCACCCCAGAGCAGGCCCCATCGCTGTCAACCCTTGCCTTTGACCTTTGCCTCCCAACGCCATATCATCCGCCCCCTTCTTCTTCTTCTGGTGTTCTTGATCATCCCGCCCCGGCCAGCGCTCGAGCTGGCTGCCACGTGCAGCGCAGCCCATGATATCCGCCTCGCTCAGCCCGCTGATCGGGATGCCGCCTGCTGGGCGCTCTTGGATGGCCTCTGCCCAACCCCAGAGTCACCCACCCCTGTACCCCGCGCTGCCCCTGTACACGCTGCGCCACAAATACCCCGCCTTCGCCGAGATGGTCCTCTCCCCACCACATCAAGCACCGCCGAGCCCCCCGCGTGTCGTTTGCCAACCCTCAACTTTGTCTCTCTGGACACCCTCTTGATCAACAATGATCCGGCCGCCCTCCAGCCCCTCCTCAAGCGCACCACCCTTGCCCCCACTGCCATCGTCGCTCAATTCCTACCCAATGCCCCCGATGTCAACCCCTCGGCAACCACCAACCCCCTGTGCCTTGCTGACGTCCGAGCCAAACTCATTCAACACAATGCCTCCGCCTGGCTGCTGGCCACCCCCGATGCACCCCTCCTCCTTCAGGCCTGGGCCACCGACCCCGAACTCACGTCCCACTTGCAATTCCTCCTCGTCTCCGGCACCACCCTCCCCCTCCGCCCTTCTTTCCCCTTGAACCTCACCAACTACCCCGCCCTCCGATCCCTCCGCCTTCACACCGTGCACGTGTCCACCTTGGCCCTCCCAAACCCCACCCAGCTCCTTGCCTTGGAGCTCCTCGATGTCAACTTGGACCCGGCCCACCTGGCCATCCCCACCCTCCAATACCTCAACCTCTCCCTGCCCCCTAAAACCGATCTCCCCCGCATCTTGACTCAGCTCCCCCAGCTGTCCGTACTCAACGTTTCAAACAACCCCCTCGCCACCCTCGATCCCACCGCCTCGAACATCCTCTCCGCCCTCGCCCAAGCCGGCGCCAACCAGTCCCTCACTCACCTTGACCTCACGGCCTGCCAGCTCTCCAACTTCATCGTGCCCAGTCACACCGCCTTTCCAACCCTCCATACCCTTTACCTCACCAACAATCAACTCACCACCCTTACCACCCTCGAGCTCGACCCCTCCTGCTTTCCCAACCTCCTAACCCTGGACCTGGCCGACAACAATCTCCGCCGCCTTGAACCCGGCCCTTATAGCCACCTCTCCAACCTCCGCTACCTCTTCCTCAACAATAATGTTCTCACTCGCTTTGATCCCACCGCCCTTGCTCACCTCTCCGCCCTCATCCTTCTCGAACTCAGCGCCAATGCCATCTCTGCCATCCCTGGCCAAGCCCTCGCCGCCTGTACCAACCTCGAGTTTCTCAACCTCTACGGCAACCGCCTGACCGCCCTTCCTGCCCATGGCCTCGGCACACTGTCAAACCTTCGCATCCTCTCCCTTGGCAAAAATCTGCTGGCCTCTCTTCCCGACGGTGCTCTTGCCCATCTCCCTGGCCTCGTCTCCTTAGGCCTTGCCCACAACCGCCTTGATCGTTGGCGCACCGCTGTCTTTGGCCCCCTTGGACCCCCGACCACCCTCACAATCATTGACCTTGGATCCAACGCCATCACCCGCATGGACGCTGATGCCCTGCGCGGCCTCACCCGGCTGCAAACACTGCGCTTGCAAAGCAACCAGCTCACCACCTTGCCCCCCGGCTTACTGGACAATCTCCCGGCCCTCTCTGAGCTGGTTTTGAGCATGAACCAGCTCACCGCCTTACCCCCGCACTGCCTGGATGACACCACCCAACT
>NW_001865055.1:181360-184360 GCF_000002865.3 Monosiga brevicollis MX1
ACTGCCCTGCCGTCCGACTTCTTCGCGGGCCTCTCTCGCCTGCACACGCTCCTTCTCTCCCAGAATCAACTTGGTGAATTCCCAACCGCTGACGCGTTCACGCATGCCCCTGGCCTCTTTCATCTTGACCTCACCAGCAACCCCCTCCGCCACTTCGTCTTGGATGGGGCTGCTGTCTCGCGTCTCGACACACTGCTCCTGGGTCAGCAGGACTGTTCAGTCGATTGGACCGCCACCTTTTACAATGCCGACGCCGCAGGTCTCGCACACCTCTCTGCCCTGTCTCTCGACGGCGCCACAGTCACTGGCCTTCAACTGCAAAACCTCGGCGCCCTCACCTCCCTTAGCCTGCCTGCTAACCAGGTCACCAGCCCGGATCTGCACCTGGCCCTTGATGCCTGGCCCAACCTTGGTCATCTTCGCGTCGCCTGCCTGGATCATGTCACCTCGGTCAACCTCACCAGCAGGCATAACCACGCCTTTGACCTCATAGAGGTGGTCGGCAACGCCCACCTGGAGACGCTGGACGTGTCCTCGAGTATCGAAACCACCGCACTCAACGTGTCCTTCAACCCTCAGCTTACGGTATTACCCAGCGTGGCAGCCGAGCAGCTTGATGTGTCTGGCACAGCCGTGCCTCTTTCCCCGGCCATTTGCGGCCAGCATGTGCGGCGCTTCGTGGCCCTGAAGGCCATGACCCATGCCTTGGATTGGACCGAGGCCATCCGTGAGTGTCTGCGAATTGGCATCCATGTCATGGACCTCTCTGACAACGGCCTCGAGGACCCAGTCATTCTCAACAATGTCTTGAGCAATCGACTCTATGTGGGTAATGCGTTGGCTGCCAACTGCTCTTGGCTCGCCATGGATGGTCTGACGCCCGTGTGTGACTTTTCGGACCTGCCGACTTTGCTTTTGGAGGGGAGTCCGACCCAATGCCAGCTCACCAAGAGCGATAAAGGGGTCGTCAACCAGGCCGACGAGGAACAAGCCACGCTTTACGGAGAGCATCGCGTCGTGTGCACCTGCTCTCCGGGGTACCGCTTCCATCGCGGCGCCTGCCGCTTTTACTTGCCCCTGATGCAAAACGTTTGGTTTCTTGTCCTGCTGGCACTCCTCATCATCACCCTCGTGGGTGGCGCGGTGACCTACCTCCTTCTGCGTTGGCATCGCTCAGGTGTCCTTCGTCTCGAGGCAAAAGGTGAACTGGAGCGCCAGCTGCTGGTGGCCTCCTACGATGACGAAATTGCCGAGCTTAAACAAGCTTGGGAGATTAGCGCCGATGAACTACAATTGCTCAACAGGATCGATGGTGACTCCCCGGGAGCCTTTGGCGAAGTGTGGCGAGCCGAATGGAACCGCTTCGAGGTATGGTGGTGTGAGATTCAATTGTTTTGCTAGTGTTTTTTTTTTTTCTTTCTTTCTTTTTTTTTTTTTTTTCCCTGGCGGTTGCTCTGTTTTCTGTTTGCTGGCTCTTTCGTGGTGCATGAGGTCGGGCGTTCTGATGCTCCCTGCGGATGACTTTAGGTATGTGTCAAAGTCTTGCAGCATCAGCTGTCCATGGAGACCAACGTGGTGAATGACTTTGAGAAGGAGATTGACTTTTTGCAGCGCACGCGGCACCCCCACCTCGTGCGCCTGTTTGGGGCTGGCTATGGGCCCATCCACGGCGCTGGCGAAACCAGCTTCCTGGTCCTGGAGCTACTTGAACGGGGATCACTGAAGAGTGTTCTGCGCGGCAGGCAGCCCATCTTGCTCACAGATGAGCAGCGCTGTCGCATCCTGCTCGACGTGGCGCAAGGATTGGCCTACCTGCATAACCTTGGTCACACGCATCGAGATATCAAGAGTGGCAACGTGCTAATTACGGCCGATTTTCGAGCCAAGGTCAGCGACTTTGGCTCGATCAAGCCACGGGCCCATGCCTCGACACATCGAGCTCCTGGCGCTACTGGAGTGGATGCCGCAGCACTTGCAGGCGCCATCTCAGAAGAGCAACAGCTCGAAACAAGTCTGAGCCTGTTGGCGGGCACGCCTTTGTATCTTGCGCCTGAAGTGCTGCGCACGGGGCGCAATGGTGGTCCCGAGGCTGACGTGTTTGCCTTTGGGGTGCTCGCGTGGGAGACGATCATGGCGGCATCTCCGGACCTGGTCGAACAGGAATACGGTGCCGGCTCGCGGGGCCCCTTTTTGACGCGCCTGCTCACTCTGCTTGAGGCCGGTAAACGCTTGGAATTTGGCCCGTTGGCCCCTACGCCTCTGGTGGCCCTGACTCGGCAATGCTGGCATCTGGACCCTGCGTCCCGGCCCACGCTTGATCACGTCTGCGCAACGCTAACGCCGCTGCTTTCCGATAGTGGCACGGCCCCCGTAGCCCAGACCACAGTGCACTAGGGCACCGTGGGGCGGCTGTACTATATGAGAGACATTATCATCTTGTCATGTTAACCTCTAATTGACTCGCATCAACCCCTCCCACCTTGTCTTCTTTGGCCACGGCGTCCGCAGACTTGAACCCAGATGCATTCTGGCCTGTCAGAGCCCCATAGTCACACTGGCCCTGACCGTGAACATTCTCATTCTCACCAACTCGATCAAACTCTTCCTAAAACAGCCCACCACCGACCCATATGCGCCAAATGCCGTATTGGACTCGACCCTCTTCCCTCAAGCCATTCGACCAAGCTTTAAGTCTAACTGCCCTCAGGCACTTCTCACGCCGCCTCTCCTCTCTCTCTCTCTCTCTCTCTCTTTCTCTTTTTCAAACTGACCAAACCACTTCATCTCTCTCTCTCTCTCTCTCTCTCTCTCTCTCTCTCTCTCTCTCTCTCTCTCTCTCTCTCTCTCTCTCTCTCTCTCTCTCTCTCTCTCTCTCACACTCTCTCTCTCACACTCTCTCTCTCTCTCTCTCTCTCTCTCTCACACTCTCTCTCTCTCTCACACTCTCTCACACTCTCTCTCTCACACTCTCTCAAACTCTCTCACACACTCTCTCACAAA
>NW_001865055.1:184410-185526 GCF_000002865.3 Monosiga brevicollis MX1
AACTCTCAAACTCTCAAACTCTCTCTCTCTTAAGCCCTCAACTCTTTTCTCTCTCACACACACAATTCTCTCGATTTTCTGCGAAGTTCAAAACACACACACACACACACACACACACACACACACACACACACACAGCGAGCGAGCGAGCGAGCGGGCGGCTCTCTGTGACAGCGCTGGGCAGTGTCGCCTGTCTTTAACGTTTTTAGCCCTTTTGATCAGTGGCCAGTGCAGAGAGAGGGGGGAGACATTGACCAGGCCTTGGGGCGATAAAGAGGGTGTGACGTGCTCGGATTGCCACCGACGCAGTCGCTCGCGCGTGAGTCCAAAGGCCCCGGCTTTGGGGCACAGACCATGCGCGGGCGCAAAATGTTTGGCAGCTTTGTCAAGGCCTTCAAGGCCGGTATCGAAGAGCTCAAGGTTTGATCAAGCCCTCGCCCTTTTCCCTCCCTCCCGCATGCTTTCACCAAGGGCGGCACGCTGAGTGCAAATTGGCGTGCGCATGACTTTTTGCTGACCCGTGCTGCGGTGACGGCTTGTGGCGTTGGCGCTTTCGCGGATCCGGGCAAACGGCAACTAGACGAGCACCCAGCGTACGCCTCTCGATGATCTGCGTCAGACCTGGAAGGATATTGCTGAATATGTTGTCTACTGTGAACAGCATGGTATGCCTGCCCGCCGAGCCACACAGTCTTGCTTTTCAGCCCTCTCAACTTCGCGTCTCGAGGTTGGATTCACGCTCGCTCTTTCGCGCGCAAACGCAAACGCACTGCTGCCCTAGATGATGCAACGCCCGTCGACGCAACCAATCTTCCCGGTTGTTTCAGCACCATCATTGGTATCTTGCAACGCGAAGAAGACGCCTTGCCAGCCGATGGCGCCACTGTGCGTTTGTTCATCTCGTGCATCCCACCAGTCCCACCAGTCGCCGCGCCTCAGTCGTTGTGACCGCCGCCTCTTTTCAATTTTTCCTCGCGCGTGGCCCTTGATACACTGGTTTTGCCGGGCTCGACGCAGGGGCCCTGCATGGAGTACTTCCTCAACCATCGCGTCTTTGACCAGATGGTGAAGATGTGCCTGTTTGATGTAGGCTTCACCTTGCCCCCCCCCCCCCCC
>NW_001865055.1:186109-193652 GCF_000002865.3 Monosiga brevicollis MX1
CGTTCTGGCTGAGCCGCGCTCTCACTCATTCGGTCTCGTCAATATGTAAGCGCGCACCCTTGACTGCAGCAAGGCCACACCTTGCCATGCTCGTGTCGACTGCGCTTGCTCAACTCACTCTCACCGCTGCCGTACCTTAGACAACGACGCGCCTTGCGCGTGAGGCTTTACAAGTGTGCCTGGCCCGAGGCTCTGAACCCGTTCTCGATGCCATTCTGGCCAGCTCTGCCTGCAACCAACTGGTGCGATTGCGCTACGCATGACACGCGCACTGCCACCCCTGCCACCCCTGCTGCTCCTGCCGTAGGGCGCTCATTCCTTCGTCGCGATGGGACCCAATTTGCAGGCGGATCACCTTGTGGAACTATATGTAGAGCTACCCATCAACCCAGCTGATGCCAGTCCCTCTTTGAGCTTGGAGCTAGCCAATTTGAGGTATCCGCCCCATGCTCCACGCCGGTGCTCTATTGCCTCGCATCTACAAGGGCATGCCTCACCTTGCCAATGGAACGCCATTTGACATTGGCCGGGCACAGTTCGGGAAAATTGCCTCATTGGCGGGAGCACTTGCGCGCTTGTAACCGCGATCCACCACGACACCAGGACGCCAAGGCCCTCCACCACTTTCTGAACTGGCTCAACTACCTTGATACCTTGTGCAATCTTGACGCCAAGTTTGCTCAGGTTTGTCCATCAAACACTGCAACCGTGCAAATCCCCGTGTGAAAAAAAAAAGCAAAAGGAATTTTTGAAGGTCATCGCATCCTCATCTTTATGGCGCTTTGCTCCAGGCTCTCTCTGCTGCCGTCCTCAAACGAGCGCTGCTTGCAGTGGTGGCAAAGAAGCTCCTTCAGGTTCGTATGCAAGGCACACTCAGCAAAACACACCTTGCCACTGCAGATCAGTCCCTTTGTGACGACCTGCTGCGTGCCTGACTGCTGTAGGCATCAGAGGACGTGGCTTGGGTCGCCACCAAGTACATCCATGCGTGCATCACGCAACTTCGTTCTTCTATCCTACTTCGAGGTAAGAGGGGGGTTATCTGAAAGCCAGCCGCAATGTTTCGCGGCTGATACATACTCACGCCTGCACGTATGGGTGGGTGTTTGTGTCGGTGGGCTTTGGCCGCGTGTCGTCCAGCCTTTGTGGTGTTTTTGGTGAGTGCTGACACGACCCAGCCACTGGCGCAAGATGTGACCGTGGCACAAGTGGAAGCGGAGGGCATCATGCTACCAGTCTCCACGACAGACCAAGGTGGCTCCAAGGGTATTGATGGAGGGGACGATGTTTTTGTCGAGCTGGAGGACAGCAAGGTGATGGCAGCCTACACATTCGAGTGCTCGGCCGACGAGCTGCAGCTGACCGAGCAGCTGCGTTCGCGCTTGATCGCGCGCTGCGATGACATGTCTGATGACTTGAGCCTGGCCACGCTCAACCTTGTGGCAAGCCTGCTTCGCTCTGGCCATGAGCTGGTCTACCAGCAATTACTGGCCAAGGACCTGCTGCCATCTGCCGAACCCCCCACTGCAACGGATTCCACGTCTGCCTCGTCGCCTTCGTCTGATGAGGCAGCCGAACGCAATCGCGCTGCGCGCGTCTGGGTTGATCGGTACGTGTACAAGCCAAGCCAAGTTGAGAGCCTTGGACGTGATCTTGCCCCACACTGCCATTCTACGTGCGTGACTGACGGCAATCCTGGGACACAGCCTGATGAACATTTTGCCCACACACCTCAAGACGGATGATGGCAGCGAAAGTTATGCCGCCTATTTGCAGCACACCCAAACCACGGTATGTTTGGATGACTGGAGAGCCCTCAGCCGGCCAATGCTTTTGCCTTTGTCGCACAGGCCCGTTTGGTTTGTCTCATTCAAGGCGGTGGGCGTGACAGATGCGGGTGCGCTGCCTGCGTTGTCGGCGGTGGATGTTAGCCACGCGCGATGAACTGGAATCGTGGCTCTTGAATCCCGATAATGCCCAGCTGGACGTGACTTTGGACCCCATCAGCGTCAAGGGACAGCACTACACCTGCCGACCTGCCTCGCTGCTAGATATGCTTCATTTGCGCTTGAAGCGGGTGCTGCAGCAGGACTATCGGACATCGCTTGCCATCACAGACATTTACTCGCAAATCCTTCAGGTGCGCGCAGACGCCATTGAATGCAACAAGGCGCTGCTCGTCTTGAATGCGTGCGCAATTTGCAATTTGAGTCGGAAGACATAGATTCACAGCGTGTTGGGGGGTTTGTGCCTTAGACCCCACACCGTGCATTGCGCACATTCCTGCTGAGTGATGACCCCAAGAGCTTGTGGACGGTGTTGCAGCAACTGAGCCAGGACGTGATGCTGCGGTCGGGCAAGGACAAGACGATTGAGAATCGTCTGAGCGCAACGCGTCGCGATCTTGAGTCAGTTGGTGCTGGGACTCACTTGCTGTTCAGCAAAAGTTTTTTCGATTTGACTTTGATCGTTTCAAATGCCGAGCGAAGTTCAGCAAAGTGATGTTTATTGTGCCACGCCCTCTCATCATCTGCATGCACATGATGGCAGGTTGTGGGATGGTGTGAGTTCCCAACGAGACGCCGCACTCTGCGGCATTATTTTGCTTGAGGAGTTTTGTAAGGTGCGAAGAGCCAGAATCAGATCGGTGTTTGTGCGTTGGTCTTGACGACATCTGCCTAGCCTGACTCCCCGCCTCATCACGCGCTGCCCTTTTGCCCGGGACGATGAAAACTCAGGAATTGGCGGCAAGCTTGCTGGTCGATGCCAATGATGTGATTGTGCAGTGACCTTCCTTATTTTTGGCAAAGAGCGGTTCCTGGTGGGCGTACAATTGGTAAAACGATCATGACGAAAGTTTCACGGGCGAATCGTCTTCTTGGATAAAAAGCAAGGCCCAGACACCATCATGCCAACAGGTGCGCGGAGATGTGCCAGGAAGCCAAGGTGGCAGACAAGTAAATTCAAAATACACACCCACTCGAAAAGAAAAGAAAAGAAAAGAAAAGAAGAGAACAAGGTTAGACGAAGAAAGGAAGGCTACCTGAGCGGGACCCTTGGGCATGCGTGCAGACGAGCTGTTGACTGAAGAAGGATAAAAAGACAATGTGTTGGTGTGGTGAACACAGAGGTGGTGCAAAGCGCGGACCACAAGAAAGACTACACCAATCGCTCCGCCTGAGGGCGCAAGTCGACCACGAAGCAGGGCGGGCAAGGAGAGCGCACAAAAGACAAAGAGGCTAGAGAGACAAGAAAGGGGGCGATGGACGAGAGGCCAGGCGGAGACATGCATCAGCCAGCTTAGTAGTTGGCATACTCGAGCTCTTCGGCAGAGATATCACTTGAAGCACCCTTGTTGAGGCGCATTTGCCAGAAGCTGATAAGAGTTGTGGCCACGTACACGCCCGCTGCGATGAAGCATTGCCTGGGTTGTGTGGGAGACAGGGTGCGTGTGGTGACGAGTGAGCACAGGAGGAAGCCAAAGCACGTGGGTCGTTGGGTGGGTGTAACAGAAAGCGCGAGCAAACACGGGTACGGTCAGGAGAACGACCAGGGGGGGAATGACGAGAAACACAGGTGCAGCGACACAGGTGCAGCAAAGCTTGCAGGAGAAAAACACTCAAAAAGTGTCCGGCAAACGGAAAAGGGCGAACATCAAGGCAGACAGCAACGGCCACAAATATGCGGCCATCCTTGCAAAAAAGAGAGCATGTGTGGAACGGAGAAAGACAAGGGACTCGCGCTGTCACGCCTGCAAAACTTGAATGGGGAAAGGTGTGGCTGTTTGCATCCATTGAGGGGAACACAACTTGGAGCACTTACGTTCCGGCATCCTCCATGTCTTTGAACGTGTTACCTCCAGCGTCGGTCACCAGAGCTCTGCTGTGGGCGTTGAAAAGGCCGCCGAGAATCAGCTATACCGTCACCAATCGAAAACACAAGCCCATTGGACAAGGGCGGTGCATGCAGCACAGGCAATGAGCGGCGTGCGTGCATGCGGGTTGAGCGGCGCGCAACAACTCATCACAGCGGCTCCCCTCGCGAAAGAAAACAAAAAAAAGCTCATATCACGGCCTGGCTGGGATACGACGACGTGCGACCAACACTGCCCGGACCCTCAACTCTAGCAACACACCCCTGCCTGCTCCAGGGACCCGGCCGTCAAGGCACACGTACCAGCATGATGATGCCCCAGATGCCGAGCACAAAGCAGCAGTGCGAGCACTTGGGTCCACAGAAGGCCTTCATGCTGAGTGGTTTTTCAGAGGCTGTTGTCGTTCAAGCAGGTGGTCCAAGACAAGGACAATCCCAACAACAAGGTCAAGCAGGCGGTCCGACAAATGCAGCGAGGACCCGGACGAGGTGCTGAGCAGGCGGACGTCGCTGCCGTTTGTCGCCGGAAACAAAAGAAAAAAATTGGTGGTGATACTGGTGACGGTGTGTGTGTGTGTGTTGACTGTGCAACGTGACTCACTTTCTCGTTGACGCTCTCTCTGACTTGACGGCTCGAAGCAAAGGCGTCTCTGATTCCCGTTTGAATGTTCACTGATTAAACTCGAGTGGGGAATTCAAGGAATCGCTTTCTCTGCTTTCTGCTTGTTGAGAGCCGCTCCCTCTGCTCCTCACCTTCACAAAAGCTGGAGCAAAACAGTAAATTACAACAGCTGTTGTGACCAGATGCACCACGACCTGGAGTAGTTTTCTCGGAACTATAAAACATGCCCTGGGAAATTACATGAACCGTCACAGGCATATGGCACACGCCTGATCGGCAGGCCGCTCGCAGTCGGCAGCGCCAACCCGGACCAGCGTGCTGTTGGGATAAACGACGTCAAAGATCCAGTCGGCCGGTGAGCCCGGTGCCAGGTGTACCACCAGGCAGTCAGCCGAAGGGACCACAGCGGTCACTCGGGCCGACGAAACAGGCGTCAGCTTGGTGCGCTCCCCTAGAAAGATCCAGTCATAGGCCAGGACGGGTGCAAAGGCAAAAGCTCGCCACGCATCGCCGCCGTCCGCCGTCGTTCGCTTCTCACCCGATGTAAGATCGGGCAACCAGGTAGCTGAAGCGTTGAGGTGCTGCAAACAATCTGGCTGCGCCGCCACACTCTGGCCCGCCGTGCACATCCGCCAGCGCAACTCGTAGTAGACAAAGGCCTGAGCGGGCTCCATAACCGGGTAGACCTCGCTTCGCGCCGGCGCAAACGAGCCCAGGTGAATGCTCACAAAATAGTGCCAATTGCTGTAATTGGCGTCGAGGCCAGAACGCCCCGGTGCTGCCAAACTCAGCGGCAAGCTGGCATGCGTCTGATAGAGGATGGGCGAGCAAGGCCGCGCGCTGGTGCAATCGCCGTCAGAGGTGAGTGGCAAAAAGCCAACCAAGGGCTGCAGCGTCTTTTGGCTCTGTGCTGGTGGCACGAAGGTGGCGTCCACGGCAGTCGCGGGCCGATCAGGCCGTAATACGACGCCGTCACTGCGACCCAGGCGCTGTGCCAGGGTGATGTTGGTCAAATTGGTTCCATCCCCAACACCCACCGGGCCCGTGGACCAGACAGCAAGCAGGGCGTCCAGCTCAAAGTTGGGTTGGTCATGCACGGACCCACACTCGGGCAAGTCGTGCTCCACGTGGCTGCGGGTGCGAAAAATGTCCTTGCTGGGCACCACCCCCACCGCCTCGGCCAGCAGTCCCCCGACGCCAATCATGTAATTGGGAGCCCACGAGACGGGCAAATTCAAGGGTCCCTCACAGGCATAGTCGACGCTCACCCGCACATTGGTCACGGCCGGCTTGTTCACGGCCGCCAGCACCACGCCTGCCGTGGGCATGCACCATTGCATGGGAATCTGCGCCGTGACGGGCCATGAAATGGACGGTGATGAGTAATGAGCACAAGTGGTTGGACCAGGAGCCTGTGGCACCCTCGTCGAGCGCCCAGACCAGCAAGCGGACGTACCCCGGCATCCAAGGCCGCCTGACCAAGCCCGGCCAGATATGTTTCTAGACTGTCACCGCTGGTGAAGAGCAGGGGCGTAGGTAGTAGGTGATCGGACATGAAATCGGTCTCAAAGGAGGCCATGTCCAAGGCCACGCCCTGAGCGAAAAAGTCACGGAAAAAGTCGAGGGCTGCACTCGGTTGGGGATACCAGGGACCAGCTGGTGACTGCATCTTTGGGTACCGCGCAAAGAGATCATAGTCGGGGGCGAAAAACGCTTTGTACAACAACCATTTGGAGACGCCCACGCGGCGAAGCCCTGCAACAAAGGATGCCCATCCGGAGGGAAAGAGCGTAGCATCGGGCTGGAGCGTGGTCTGGTTGACCCACCAACCATCCAACTGAACAAAGGGTATAGTCAGCCCTTGTTCGTGCAAGATTTGCACGGCCCGCGGGATCTCCGTCTCTGGTAGCGGCAACACCTTGATTCCTGTACCACGAAGAAGATGCCACGGTTCAGATGAGCAACATGGGACGCCTTCGTGCCTCTGCGGGTTTTTTTTTGCTGCAAGCCTTTCTTGTGTTTCCCCCTTGGCGCCATCAATCGATGTCCAATGTTTGATCGTCGGACAACAAACCGTCTTCGTTCCAAAAGTCGCCGGCACCGTTGTCCGTCCAGAACCCGACGTGGGTCAGGGCGGGATCGGAGAGCCGTGCGGCATTTGCGCCGCCGACCATTCCATGCCAAGCCTTGAGGGCTGCGCCATAAGCATGCACGGCTGCAGTGGTGCCCGCACCAGCAACGAGGAGGGTAGAAAAGGTCCAATTGGCATCCAGACTGGAGATCTGGCTGGGGGGCCCAAACTCGAGGCGTTGCTCAGCATCGACCTCAAAAACCGTGGTGGCGAGGTGAGACAAGGGACCAACCACCAAGCTTGAGTAGGCAGCGGAAGCAGGCAGGGTGCCTCCATTTCGATCAAACGGCTGGGTGAAAACAATGGCACCATCGTGCCGACGGGGCTCGCTCACGTGGGCCAACGTTGAGTTGAGACCTGTGCCAGCGTGGGGAATGGGCCACAGCCCATGCCAATAGAGGAAACCCAGCTCCGGCGTGCAGCCCGCAGTCAGGTCCAGGGCCGGAAAGCCGAAAATCGGGGCATAGTCGAGCGATCGGTTGGTGTCGGCCAGAGCCTGGTCCAACATCACGTGGGCCGTGACCATGTTAGGCACGTCGGGATACTGGCGGACCGAAGTGGAGAGCCATTGCTGATTCTGGACGCACCAGTGCAGGGCCTCACTGGTGTATGACCCCAATGCATCGTGATCGGCCGACTGTGACCGACCGCACAGCTGCAGGCTCTGATTGGAAGTCGCCCATGTCCCCGTGGCGGTCCGCACGCGCAACTCGGGCGCAAGTGTCAGCCAGTTTTCACCATCAACGGCAACGTTTCCTGCCAAGGGGGTGCAGGCAACGAGTCATTTACCATACCCACGCATGCCAAAGGAGAAGCCATGAGCATACAGCGGACGAGGGAGACGAGCCGGGCGTCGCGCCTGCTGCCAGATGTCGTCCCATGCCAGCGCTTCGTACCCGAGATTGCGCCAGTGGTGG
>NW_001865055.1:193751-194421 GCF_000002865.3 Monosiga brevicollis MX1
TGAGAGAGAGAGAGAGAGAGAGAGAGAGAGAGAGAGAGAGAGAGAGAGAGAAATTTAAAATAAAACATCAACAAATCAAAGTGTGTGTGTGTGTGTGTGTGTGTGTGTGTGTCTGTCTGTGTGTGTGACACACGCCGTGCTGTATCGTGTCGTGTCGTGTCGTATCGTGCCCACGGCTAGATGGCCGGTGTGTAGAACACCGGGGGGGGGGGGTGTTTCTCTCATGTCGAGGGACCCAACGATCGATAGGGGTCAAAGGCTCCAAAGCCTCTTGGACTCTTTTTATAGTTGACACATGCTGCTTAGGCACTTATAACGACTCATCACTTCTTCATACTTCAAGGTCCCTAAGAAAAGCTCGTCAACCAAGAAGGGGGCAGCTAGCAGCCTACGCGCTGCTACTGCCCCGGCTGTTGCGCGCCGTCGCCAACCACATCACTGTGTGAGGACAGCTCCTAAAAGCAAAAATAAGAGAAAAAGACTGAAAAGGGCTGGAAATTCAGATAAAATTATTATTTTATTCCCAGCGCGGCGCTTGGATTCTGAGGAGGCGAAAGAACCTCGTTGTCAGGCTATGGCCACCCCTCTTTCCAACCAGACGGCCACTTGAACTCGCTCACAACATGAATGCTCTGCGCTGTACCCTCGCCACACTCGCACACACTTCACC
>NW_001865055.1:195829-239883 GCF_000002865.3 Monosiga brevicollis MX1
TTGTCAGCGGTATGTTGGTTGTCGTCGTTGCTTGGTCCCGCGGTGTGGTGGGCGTTGTCATGGGCAAGGAAGGGTGCGGCGTATCTCATGGGTCTGGGCTGTTACCTCTTTGGCGAACAGTCTGGGCAAGGAACGCGAGTACAACTTCAAGGAGATTGCTCAGCAAGAAGCGCGCATTGAAAAGTACAAGGCCGAGGGTCGCGATGAATATGACGTCCGCAAGCAGGTATGCTGCCCGCCTTGTTCCGCTCTCCACTCTGGCTTCGTCCGCAACCTGGCTCACTTGGCAAGGGCGCGCGGTTGCTCGCAGTACGAGGTGCTCGAGGAGTGCAAGATGATGGTTCCCAACACCCAACAGCGGCTTGAAGAGGAGCACAAGAAGCTCACCGATATGGTCGTATGTCAAACAGCTCGGCGCCTTGCTCATCGCGCCCCTTGCCGCCGCGCTGCCCCCCCACTCACTCTGCCCTTCAACCGCACACCAACCTAGGCCAACGAGACAGATTTGGCCGAGACCCCTGAATACAAGGCGGCCCAAGAAATGCTCACCACTGTGCCGGTTCAACTGGAGTAAAACCTTTGCACATGTTCATCCCGCACTGACCGGCCTTCTCGCCCTCAGCCCCCCTTGTATGGCTGCGGCCACAAGATGCGTGTTGTTCAATTTTGTTGTGTGTGCGTATGTTTGTTCGGTCAAGCTCTGCCAAGGCTTGGCTTGGCTTGCTCTACAGAAACGCTTGTACAGACGGGCCCTGCTCAAGGTAGCTTGGGAGATAGGTCAATCGAATTATTGCTTGGTGCACTGGTACGCTTATCTGTCCACACACCGAGCAGCCAACCCAGCATTTTTATGGTCGAACATAAATGTACTTGCTTCCCGTGACTGGCACAGCCGCCTAAACTCCACACACGCACGCACACACACGCCAGCCGTGAGCTGCTGCAAATGCAAATGCAAATGCAGATGCAAAAGCCGACACCAGTGCCAATCACACATTCCCGCGCGCTTTAGCATTGCCACGACCAAAATCCAAGGCCTTACCCCCTTGCGTCCGTCCACCAGGGTCACGCTGGGCAGTTTGAGTTGGCCCGTGGTGAGAGGGAGCAGGTCAAACCGCACTTGAGACATAGCCTCCTGCCCGGCAGCACCGGGCAGAATGCGCAACACCTGGTTTGGATCACCTGCCAGCATAAAGTCTGGGGTTTGTTCCATAAGTAGCTCGGCCTCCTCAATGTAGCCGCTGCGCGCCCGGACCACGAGCTCCACCTTGACTGTTTCACCACTGCGACATGTTGACGGTGCTTGTACATGGGCTCGCAATCGCATCTCTTGTGCCACGATCTCAGGTAGCTCCAGCCTTAGCGTGTTTCGGCGCTCACAACCAGGCCTAACGCACAAAAGCAAGACAAAAAAAAAAAAAAAAAAAAAAAAGCAATGATAATGGTCAAAAAAGATACCTCGTTGCATCTGGTCTCGAATCACCAGCAATAAAACCCACCGCAACCAGGTGGCCACTACCGTGCCCAATGTCGTAGGCTCGACCACCTCACGCCGCAGCGAAAAAATGAGCTGCTCAGCAAAAGCATCACCCTCATGGTACAACTCGCAAGCGCCTACAACCCCAAGGTACCAGATTTCAAAGTGAGCAACTTCTTGGCCCTTCACCTGGCGCTATTGCAAAGAGCACGACCAACAGTATGGCCCACAACAATTTTTTTTTAGAAAAAAGAGGAAAGACTTACCTTCATCAATATTCAGCGCAGATTGCCCAGCCAGAATCTGCAACCCATCTGATTTGATCCCCGGTTGTACCTCAGCACCACGCAGCTCAAGCGGTGTTTTACTGCAGCATTGTAACTGATACATGCGCGCAGAGACGGCACATAATGAGCTGCTGCAGAGCTACACGCGTGCTCGTCCATCAACCCATCGCCTCACGCCATGGCGGCCAATGACACACCTCATAAGCGAGTCGCAAATCATCGTGGCACGGAAGAGGTTCTGCTAGGGACACTAGTCGGCCGTTGAGATCTTGCAAGTTGGCCGCCAATGCAAAGGGTGCAATCACGACCAGCGTTGCCTCAGAGTGCTTTGATCGTGCAAGCACAAATAAAACAAAAGAACAGGCAAGCAACACAGGGTAAGCTCATACGCATGAAAAATAACAGCAATGCCAATGTCAATGCGTGCGCCCGCCCTCATCGCAACTCACTTGTCGATGCGAGTCGCTGCCATGCATGTAAGTCAGGCGCGCAGACAGCTCCCGGCCAGGCGTGACGCTGGGGCAGTCGAGGAAGACACGTGTAGCAAACTCGCCCTGGGCCTTGAAAAAAAAAAAAAAAAAAAAAAGTCGTCAATGCGACATATGAGCACAAGATGGGAACAAGTGGACTGGAATTCGACGGTGCATGCCTTTGAAATGGGGCATAAAATCGAAATCCTCATACCTTGATGAGGCCCATATCCACCGTTCTAAGCACCTCGTCGTCCGCTGCCTCTTCGGTGGCATCTACGACGGGCAAACCCTCGCTGTCAGGTACACAAAGAGGACAGTAGACTGTGGCGGCGAGCCGACGCTAAAGCTCGTGGGGCAAGCACTATGCGCCCAGAAAAAGAGGCTGCGCGACTTACAGAAGGTGGCTTCTCCGTCGAGTGCTTGAAGTTGGCACTTGACGTCGACCAAGTCTTGCTCGCAGATGTTAACAACCCGTAGATCAAGTGGACAACGCTCGCCAAGCAAGCCTGGGTGTCGGTTCAAGGGAGAGGAGACAAGACGTGTGACTTATTCGCATGCAGGGCGGGAGGCCAAGCTCGTGGGACGAGATTTGCCAGTCGGGCCAAGGCTGCTGCGAGCAAAACCGTTACCGTGTGCTGGTGGAGAGAGCGTAACGGTTGCAAGCTCTTTGGTGCTGACAAAGGCCAAATGTGTGCGATTGACCACTCGTGAAAATGGCAAGGCTTGAACTTCCGTCGCTAGTGGCAGCGGCTGCTCTCCCCGAGCCTTGCCCGTTGCAAAGTTCCTAGTCCACAAATATTCAGCCAGATATGAGCGCAAGCACCCGGGCAGTGCTGACGTCAGCATGTCAACCGTCTTTGAGAATCAACCTACTCACCAATCAACGGTCAGCTGGTGCCGTGAGCTGCTCACCACCGCTTGGATGCGCTTCACAGCATATTGGATATGGGCCGCATCGGGCGCACGGTGTACTGGCACATTCAGGCGCAGAGTAGATCCTAGCACCAAAACACCCCCGTATCAATTGGTGGACGGATCCTTGGCCATCCACAAGAGGCGCTCAAACCACGCATGCAGCAACATACCGGCATTGAGTTGAATGGGTTCAGTGACGCCAGCTGTCAAGACGGGGGCATCGGCCACGCGCTTCTGACGTTTGCCATCGCACGCCTCAAGTTCCACGGTCAAGGATGACAGCGTCAGCGAAGCAGGCAGACTGGAGTTCAGCAGCACCAAAAGATCGGCCGTCGTGCCCGTGGCACCTAGCAAAGCTGAACACTATTTTCAGAGACAGCGTGAAACGGCCATGAGCAGCTTGTGAGCAAAAGCATAAGGGCATCTCTAAGCGGTCGCTTGAACAGGCATGCATGCACATGATTCGGTCTGACACTTGAGCGTGTGCTGCAGCCCCTTCGCTGGTGGCTCGTGGCATTAGGAGGGGAGTACCTTGCAGCGAATGGCCGCAGGCTCTGCAGCATGTACGTCAAGCACTGGTCCATCAGCCTCCCAGGCTGGGTCCAGGTTGGCACAAGCGTCATCAAAACCAGTTGTAACGCCGGTGTTGAGCCATTCAATGAGATGATTGAGAATGGCGCCGCGCTGGCTAGTTTCTAGCGGCAGCCGGCCATCCAAACATGCCAGCGAGCGCTGGCAGTACTGCACCCCATCACCCAGGGCAAAGGCACACCTAATTCCAATCAAAGGCAAGTCAGAGTGGGATGCAGCACTTGGGAGACCGGTTGCTAAACAAAAAAGGCAATGCCGCTCGAGAGACACGGCTAACCGAAGGGCGTGGACCTCATATTCTGCAAGCAGGGCAAACCAGGGCTCTCGCCATTGGATGGCGAGGACCTCTTCCCAACATCTAGCGCGGCATGGTGTGTTGAGTAGGGGCGTCGAGGCAGCACATTTGGGTTTTGAAAATGGCGCGCCAAAACCTCACTTGAGCGCCTTGTCATAGCGGTGCAGCGCCATGAAAGCATGTGCCAAGCGGCATTTCAGGCCGGCAATGGTACGGTAGACGGTTTGAGGTTCACGGGCACCCTGCAAGAGGCCAGCAGTTAAGATGTCAACCCAGGCCAAGCGAGTGGAGAGGCGGAGGGAGAAGAAGTGGAACGTGAGTGTAAACAGAGACGCCGACGGTAAACCAGGGTGACCGCACCTCTTTGCCAACAACTCGGTGAACAACTGCGTAGCGCTCAAAGTGTGCTAGGGCCCGCTCAAGCAGAACCTGTTGATGTGCGGCATGAGGCACTTGGTGCTCCAAAGCCTGTTGGGACAACCCGCCCCATAATATCGCGAAACACGCCCGGGCCAACGATGGGATGAGAAATGCAGCGCTGGTGGTGCTAGAGGGGGACAAGCTTTTCCTTCTTCACGTTCAAAAGATCAAGCAGTCAGGACGGCGCGCACCGTGAGAATGGACGTATCCGTTACGTTGAGAGTAGATTGTTCTGCCACTTGAATCTGTCCAAGGAACATCTATGGGGCACGCAGCAAAAGGTCAGACAGCGCGATGCTTGGTGTCGAGTTGAAGTCATCTGCGTGTTAGACAAGGACTGTTACGCACGCTCGTGGTCTCGGTGGCTGTGATATCCGTAGGCTGTTGACCGTGCTGAGCCAAAAGGGTCATACGTTGGTGCTCGTGGTCTGCCGCTTGTTGAAAATACAGGCCTGGGTGTTCCGTCTGTGCATGGGAACGGGCAGCAATGCATGGGAACGGGTAGCAAAGGGCATCAGGCTGACTCAGGAGGCTGGCATCAAGATGAGCTTGCTTCGGCCATGGAGCAGGCGAATATAGCGAACCATAATAGGCTGCAAACCACTGGCAACGGCCTTTTCAAAGACCAGACCAAACTGGAGGTAACTGTGAACGAATGTCAAGGGCCACTCCATGATGAGGCAACGAGGTATCGCAAAACACAAGCAGGCGAATTGGAAAACCACGAGCATACACAAAGCTGAAAAGTCGGGCTCGGCGCCATGGGTGCTGGTGGTCCACAGACGCTAAGAGCAAAGGGATTGGGTAGGGTGTGAATTCACAAGCCACCAGAAAGGTAAGACAGAACATCTTCCGTTTAAAAAAAAAAGGTTGAGCGAATCTGAGAATTGAAGGCGGGGGGAGGGAGCACGACACCTTGTCGAAGCCAATTGACCAGGTTGCGAAAGATTTTGAGAGCCATTAAGTTGGCATTTTGAAGAAAGTTGAGGTGACAAAGCTATATCGGCCAAGCGGTATGCGTCTTCTTGTAAGTGGGAGGGCGGAGGCAACAATCATTCGACCAAGCACCGAGCAGACCTTGATGTTGAGGAGGGAGAAAATATAGGCGAGCTCGAATTCACGGCCGGACAGGGGTGTGAGCTGCTGGAGTTCACGGACGCATTGCGTGTAGGCTGCGGTTGCTTTTGGATAGTCCTGCATGAGTTCGTTGAAGAACCCAATTTTGAAGGCGTATCTTGCAAGTAGCTCCTACCAGGGGTTGATGCGATGAAATGGCGCATGCCAAGGGAGGGAGTGTATAAGCGGATTGGCGGGGAAGGGCGAGGCGAGCATACAAGACGCATACCCGTTCAGTGGTCTCGTGGACGGCTTCACGCCGTGCGGTGACGCGAGCAATCTCAGCTTGGTAATGCTGGCCGCACAGCTCCATAAAGACTGACTCGAGCCTGGGGGAGTGATGATCCAACACGCAAACGAGTTGATGGAATGAGCAACGGCGGCGGTGAGTGGCAGCGAGCATCGGGCTGGAAGGCGGAGTTGGCCTCACTTGATGAGATCATGAACCACGCGTTGCATGGGTGAGTCCAGGATGTAAAGTTCCTTTTGGCGCAAGAGTTGGCACTTGTTACGCAAGGAGCTGGCACGCGCAGTGATAATTTCTGGGGCGATGGCATTGATGAGCGTGGCGTGATGCCGGCGATGTGTACCCCGGATCAGTGCAGAGCGCCTTTGACTAACCATCGGAGACTTCTTGTTGGCGGCGATTTTGGAGGAGAATGGCGATGAGACGAGTGGGCCGAGAGCCTCGCTGATCGCTACATGTGGGATGCTGCTTGTCAGAACGCAGCGGAGCAAATCCGGGCTGCAGAACCGCGGGGGAGGAGGGGGAAGAGGGAGAGGGGAGAGGACACACCGAATGGCGGCCACCATTTGAGCATATTCTTCTTCGCGCTTATTCCAGTCTTCGGCCTCCCACTCGAGAGCCATGAAGATGACAATGACGGCGGGAATCTCCTCAGCATGCTATATGGAGGAATGCGGGGCAGTGATGCAAGTGTGCGATGGGTGTGCTGGTGGTGCAGGCTCGAGCTTGCACGGCAGAGGTGCCGGCAGGCTTCAAGAGGGAGGATAGAAGGGGGTTAGGGAGAGAGAGAAAAAAAAGCGTACGCGACTTATCCAGTGACGCTTGATGATGCCGTCTGGAATATGGGCTTCTTCGGTGACGCTTTGGGTGGGAGCCGCCTGGCATGATGAACCAAACGTGCAGGTTACAAGAGGACAAGGAAAGCACGGCCGGTTGTGCCGGGGGTATGCGTGCATGACACCCAACTAGGTCGATGGCAGACCTTTTCCTTGCGAGGGGGGAAGAGCTGGTCTGTGACGCTCTTGAATCTGTACTCGAGCGCAGCTTTGGGTCGTTGATTGGCCTATTTAGCCCGGTAGACGCGTGAGTGTCGAGTAGCATTCTTCAGTTGGTGTCGTTGGGGTGCTGCAGGCATGGGTGCGCGCCGAAAATTGGTTGAAAAACAAGCAAGCTCCCCACGGACCTCGACGAGGCCCTGAAAGACGGCCTGGCTTTTTGGATCTTGTTGATCATGGGCACCAATCACATGAACCGGCGCGCGGGGTGCAAACAGGCCAGGCGGAATGGCCAGATGGCCAGCACCGACAGCGACCACATGATCGCTGGCCTCTGTCATCCCGACTGCTCAAAGAAACACGCCCGCAGCAGCACAAGCCTCCAGGCAGCCGAACTCGCCAGCCAGCCAGCCAGCCAGCCAGCCCAGCAAAGGTCCTTCGTCTACACGAGAGGCAAGAGCTAAAACCAGAATCGGCTATGGAGAGGAAGCAGAGCAAGAGTGAATGCAGGGGCATGAGGTTTGCAGCAATGGAAGCATGGAGCCCATGGGCAACGCCTCTGCCACAGAAGCAGCCCACGCTCCCCTCTGTTCTTGGTTGTTCCCGCTGCCGTTCAGACGTACTTCACTGACCAGAGAGAGAGAGAGAGAGAGAGAGAGAGAGAGTTGAGAAAGTTTGAGAGAGTTTGAGAGAGTTTGAGAGAGTTTGAGAGAGAGAGTTTGAGAGAGTTTGAGAGAGTTTGAGAGAGAGAGTTTGGAGAGAGAGAGTGAGAGTTTGAGGGTATCAACATTCATATTATTTCCAAGGGGTGAGTTGACTATCCGAGCATTGGGGGGGGGGGAAAGGATCACAGAGAGTACATCCGGATGGACATAATGGATGTAAAATGAATTGACATGGATGCGAGCCTTGGGAAAAACCGAAAGGACAAGGTGGAGGGAGGGGGGGGGTGTTCCCGTGCCATCTTGTTGCGGTCGGATGACAGCAGGATGGAGGTTGGGGAGAGAATACGAAAAGGCTTCACAAGATCGTGCAAGGTCGCGAATGGGCGCTTTCTTAAAAGAGCACGGCGAGGGCGGCGAGGGTGGCAACAAGGGCGGCGGCGATGGACGCGGTGGAGGCACTGCTGCTGCCATCCACGGTGGTATCAGCGCCGCACTTGAGAACAATCTTGGCCACGGAGAGTCCGTGTTGACTGTCATCATCGTCAGAGAAGAGGTGGGTGAAATCATCGTCAAAATCGAAGAGATCATTGCCAATGTGGATAATGGACTGATTGTGCATGAAGTCATCGTCGTCGTCAAAGTCGTCAAAGTCGTCGTCAAAGTTGAACAGATCATTATCATCGTCGTCAAAGTCGTCGTCACCGCCGACGGGCGCAAGGTCAGTAAGGGAAATGCATTCGTTCATAACGAGCGGTGAGCTGACGGAGGCGCCTTGGCATTTGTCGGAAGACGTGTGGGTGCGCAGGGTCATCGAGTCCTCGGTGCATGTGAGTTGGAAGGAGATGCCAGCGGGGCCGAAGACGCTCTTATCATCATCAAAGTCAAAGGGCGAGGGGGGGGCTTGGCAGCCGTCTTCAACAAAGATGCGCATGGGAGGGTTGCCGCTGCAGTCGTTGGTGGGGTAGATCAGCATGGTGCCCACGGTGTTTTCGGGAGCTTCGACGCAGGAAAACTTGAAGGTCTCGCCCATGCAGCTGTTCAAGCTCTGTGATCCCATGCTCTAAATTTTTCAATCATCCAGATCGCAGTCCATCGTCAGTTTGAGAAAGAAAGCAACACGAGAGCAGAGGCGCAAGGCAAAGTGTCGAGGCTAGGGATTGTAGCAGGCGCGGCATGCTCACCTTGGTGCAAGTCGTGTCGTTATAAACGGTAAATTGCTATCAAAAGAACCAAAAACAAAAAGCCCCTTAGGATCAGAACGGACATGGTCACGCCGGGCAGTCATGAGTGCAGGCCCAGGCGCACATACGTTGGTGTCGCAATTGATTTTGGCAGAAGTACGGCCAAGGGGCAGGCAGTGGTCTGAGGAGATGACCATGTTGCCAAAGCCAATGGGGTTCAGCACAAAGTTCCACATGCCGTCATCATCGCCGTCGCACGACGAAATGCTGGCAAAGCGGGTTGCCTGCGTGGTGGTGGCGAACATGGCTGGCAGGAACAAGCACGCGGTTTGGTGAATGAGCGGGACAACCGTCTGAGGACATGGCCAGTTGGCGGCGGGGTTTCGCGAGTCATCCCACTTGGCACTCTTGCTTCACCCAAAGTCACGCCGCCGCTCTTCCGTGACGACACCACCCCGATCAAGACCCTGACTTGCAAATAAACATTGCCGTTTGAGCAAACGTTACTAACCCAGCACGACGATCCATGCCGCCTTGGCCTTGGACGAACTCATCTTGCCGATTGCCGGAAAAACAACAGGGCAGTGCGGAAAAGCACAGGGAGGGGGGGATGAGCGAGCGGAAGAAAATGCACAGAGATGGGAAGTGTGTGTGTGAGAGAGAGGGGGGGGGGGGGAGAGAGAGAGAGAGAGAGAGAGAGAGAGAGAGCTTGAGAGAGAGAGAGAGAGAGCTTGAGAGAGAGAGAGAGAGAGCTTGAGAGAGAGAGAGAGAGAGAGAAAGAGAGAGAGAGCTTGAGAGAGAGAGAGAGAGAGAGAGCTTAAAAAAGAGAGGGCGTGTGTGAGCTGTTACCTACCACAAAAAGCCTAGCAAGCGCTCGCGCGTGTGTATGTGTGTGTGTATGTGGAAACACCACCCCCCTCGAGGTCGTGTGAAGTAGGAGTGCCAAACGTAGTGTCCACACTTGAATAAGGTCAATAGGTTGAGAGATGTGGAACGAGGGCGAAAGAGATGGAGAGGTATGGAGCGAGCGTGAGAGCGATGGAGAGGTATGGAAAAGGGTTGATAATGGAAGTCAGAGATGGAATGAGCGTGCTGGTTTAAATCAGAGAGAAACATAGACGACGAAGAAAACCTGATCAGATTTATCACCACATGGTTATTGCAGTTAAAAAAGAAGTTAATGTAGTTTTTAGCGTATAGTGAATAAAAGTTGTTGTCCTAAAAACACAGTTACTGTCGGTGTTGTCCTGATTCCTTGGCACAGACTGTCATCGGTCTCGGCAGTCGCCTGCCGTCTGTCTCTGTCTCTGTCTGCTGTCTCCGTCTTCTGTCATTGTCTTCTGTCTCCTGTCGTTGATCCCTGTCGTTGATCCCTGTCTTTTGGCCCTGTCGTCTTCTGTCTGTCTCTCCATCTCCTCCCCCCTTTTCCCCCCAAGATCTGTGGTGTGTGTGTGTGATCCGCCCTCTTACTTTCAGCAATTCAAACCCCGCCCGCCCCCTTTCCCTAGAAATTAACTCCATTTTTTTGACCTCCATACCTGTCCTCTTTTTTGGGAAATTAATTTTTTTTCTATTCTAACATTCGTTTGTCAGAGAGGCGCTGGTTCGGTAGATTCGCATCAATTTGCCATAGGAGCAGACGGGAAGTGGTACTCGGGACGGGTCTTCGTCCGGGGGTTTGGGGGTGTGCGTGTACACGCACGCGCTGTAGGACAGGCCGGCTGTGCGTCGGCTTGAAAAAAACATGCGTGGGACGGAGGAGAATGGAGGAGGCGTTCGAGGCGAAGGCCAGTCGACCTATCAATTCTTTGAAGGTTCGAGGCACAACAAGCCAGAGCATCAGTTCTGGCACCATGTTTCTTCTCTTCTCCCTCAGGTTTGCTCAGCACACACTCGAATTCGTACGCCGGGGCGTCCGAGCTGCACAACTGTGGGCTCAGAGCAGAGCCGCGACCAGGGCGACGGTGGCCACGAGACCAGCGGTCACCGAGGCGGTGGTCGCGCTGCCAGTGCCGTCGGCGGTGGTGTCGGCGCCACACTTGGCCACCATCTTGTCTGCCATAAAAGGGTGATCATCGTCATCATCATAGTCATCATCATCGTCGTCGTCGCTGGGGAAGACGGTGTTCAGGTCCAGACACTCATTCGCGGGCACGTTGAAGGTGGTGGCGGTGCCGGTGCACGAGGCTGATTCGGTGAACACGCTGACCACAATCTTCTTATCCTCACAAGCCACGGACATGGAGGTGGGGCTTGCGCGGGGCACAAGCTTGTCATCGTCGTCGTCGTCGTTCTGCTGGATGCAAGTGTCGGTGACAAAGTAGCGCAGGTTGGGGGTATCGGAGCAATCATCCTCGTCGTACATGAGCATGGTGCCGACGGTGTTCTCGGGGGCGGTGCCGCACTCAACAGAGAAGCCAATTTTGTTGCAGTCGAAGGTTTCCGAGCCAAGCTAAGTGTGTGAGCAGTGACCAGGCGGGTGACGTTAGGGCATCACGCGTGACGCTTGTGCCGCCAGCGGGCCAAGGGTGGTGGACTGAAACTGAAACTGGCATGGGCTCAGCAGCAAAGTATACCTCGTGGGCGCAAGTGGAGCTATTGTAATACTTCAGCTCGTTGGTCTGTCGTCAAGATGGTGAGTCACCATGAGAGTGAGAGAGAGTGAGAAAGAAAGAGAGAGCGAGCCGTTGGGCAAAGATGTGAGCGCGCGGCACAGAATCAGCTCTGCACACAGAACCACGATCTGGAAAAGGGGGCAAGACCAACCGTGCAGTCAGCCTTGACGTGCAGGCCTTCGACAAAGGGCACACATGCATCGGCGGTCCAGGCAATGGTGCCAAAGCCCAAGGGGTTGTGGTCAACATTCCCACAGAACTTGATCATGGCAAACTGAACATTGTCATCAGCTGCTGTTGCCGCGGCTATCGAGTGTCACAAACAAGGGAGTGAGGAATGAGTCCAGAGCGGGCGGGGCGATGATACCAGAGCCTTACCAAAGAGCACGACGGCCATCGCAATAGTCTTGAACATGATCCTGGTCTAGTCGGCCGAGAACAAAAATGCCACTCGCCCTCGCCCTCTTCCCGATACCACCGTTGACGGTGCACGTGTAACAAAAAATCCGTAGACCGTCGTCAGTGTTGTGATACGGCCACGACCTTTTTTTGTAAATTGTAATCGCTCGTGACTCGTTTTGAAAAGGGCGCGAACGACTGATTGATTGGTTCGGTGTGGTGGCGTAGTGGTAATTGGGTTGGATGTGCTGCACATGCCACACACCCCCGCCTTTTTGGCTCGTTGTTTTTTTTTTTTTACTCCACACTCATGAGACGCTGCCCGCTGGCTCTCTGGCCCGCTGGCTCTCTGGCCCGCTGGCTCTCTGGCTCTCTGGCCCCTCTGGCTCTCTGGCCCCTCTGGCTCTTTGATCAGGGCCATCAGGGCCATCAGGGCTATTAGGGCTATTAGGGATATTAGCGCTATTAGGGCTATCAGGGAACACTAACAAGGATATCAGGGCTAACAGGGGTCATGGGAAAGCAAGCAAAAAATCAAATCGACACCGTTCGTTCCGACCAAAAGGTTGACGCCCCCCTCACTGGCTTTTGCATCATGTCCTTCCGATGGTCGTTGCAGACAGGGACAGACCATTGCAACGACATCCGTTACACATTATTGCTTTGACGTGGTCGGTAGCAATCGCGTTGGGAGCCAGGTTGCAAGTGGCCGGACAGCCATGTAGGGGGCGTTTCCACTTCACGGTCAACTCTTGATTTGCAGGAGCACACGCCCCGAAATCGCTCCCATCAAGGGCAGGCTCTCGCCTGTCACTCCTGCGTTTCACAACTATAGGGCCATATGGCCGATTTGGTACTGCAAGGGTTGTATCTCGCCATCAAGTTCATGAGGGTGCGCTTTATGATTTCTTTGTGATTTCGCTGGGGGCTGAGTTTTAAAACTATGACCGTGAGATCATGATAAATTGCGTGTGCCTCACGAGGCTACAATGGCTTCAAATGATGAGACGCAGCTTTAGAGCAGAGCCGCAATCAGGGCCACGGTGGCCACAAGACCAGCCGTTACCGAGGCGGTGGTCGCGCTGCCAGTGCCGTCGGCGGTGGTGTCGGCGCCACACTTGGCCACAATCTTGTCTGCCAGGAAAGGGTGGTCATCGTCATCATCGTAGTCATCATCATCATCGTCGCTGGGGAAGACGGTGTTCAGGTCCAGGCACTCATTCGAGGGCACGGTGAAGCTGGTGGCGGTGCCAGTGCACGAGGCCGAGCTAGTGTACACGCTGACCACAATCTTCTTGTCCTCACAAGCCACGGTCATGGAGGTGGGGCTTGCGCGGGCCGCGCGTGGCTCATCATCGTCGTCGTCGTCCTGCTGGATGCAGCTGTCGGTGACAAAGTAGCGCGTGTTGGGTTTATCGGAGCAGTCATCCTCGTTGTAAAGGAGCATGGTGCCGACGGTGTTCTCCGGGGCGGTGCCGCACGTGATGGAGAAGCCGCCCCCGTTGCACGCGAATGGCTCACTGTTCATCTATGAAAGCGGTTGAGATTGGAGCAAGGGGCGGTGACAGGCCCGTTAACAGGCTCATATCATACATATCATATCAACCAAGGCTGTGAAAGAAATCAAGCCGGGCGAAGCGCGTACCATGTGAGTGCAGCTGGAGCTGTTGAAGATCTTCAGCGTACTGGTCTATACAAAGAAAGAGCCCAGAAGGTGCAAAAGGTGAGGGGATTTCCATGGTGGTGGATGAAGCAGGGGGGAGGGGACTAACCGCGCAGTCAGCCATGAGGTAAAAGTCTTCGCCATAGTACATGCAAGCGCCCGAGGTCCAGGCAATGGTGCCAAAGCCCAGGGGGTTGAGGCCTGAGTTGCCATCGCAGGGGGTGATCAGGGCAAACTGGACATCATCGTCTGCCGCGACGAAGCCAGCTGTTGTGGCAGCGTTTACAAATCATTGTCGATTGATGAGTCCAGAAAGACCGAAAAAAAAAAAAAAAGTGAGACGATAGTGCGACAGGGAGGGAAACGGCGGGGCGGCGGGGGGGGGGGAAGGCGTCCTCGAAGCCTTACCGCAAAAGACGGCGGCGATCAAGACGATCTTGAACATGATGCTGATTCCAAAAGGTGGAAAGATAAATGCCACTGACCCTTGGCGTGTGTGTAAGTAAGCAAGAGCGCGTTGTTGTTGAGAGAGGAGTGAGAGAGTGTGTGAGACAGAGACAGCGAGAGAGATGGAGACGGAGACAGAGAAAGCGAGAAAGAGACAGAGATGTTGATGGAGATGAAGATGGAGAGAAGACAGAGAAAAGAGGGACAGGGCGAGAGAGACAGAGAGTGAGAGACAGAGACCAGAGGGACAGGGCTAGAGAGACAGAGAGTGAGAGACAGAGACAGAGACAGAGATCCGTATGATACAGCAGAAGCGTGATGGCGTGAGTTTCGTGCCCCCCCACCCCCAACCCGTTTTGGTTGGAATTCCTGCTAAAGTAGGATGCACCTTGGTCCTCCCTCACACGGTATGCGCTGTTTCAACGGGGGGGGGTTTCTATTAAATTCGTCTCTGTGTGCATGTGCATGATCATCAGAATCAGTTGATCGCTTTTGAATTAATTGATGTGATGACGATGCGTGCATGTGATCGGGCAGGCTTAGAGCAGAGCCGCAATCAGGGCCACGGTGGCCACAAGACCAGCCGTTACCGAGGCGGTGGTCGCGCTGCCAGTGCCGTCGGCGGTGGTGTCGGCGCCACACTTGGCCACCATCTTTTCAGATACAAAAGGGTTGCCATAGTCATCATCATCAAAGTCATCGTCGCTGGGGAAGACAGCTGACATGTCCAGGCACTCATCAGCGGGCACGTTGAAGGTGGTGGCGGTACCGGTGCACGAGACCGAGTCGGTGAAAACGCTGACCACAATCTTCTTATCCTCGCAAGCCACGGACATGGAGGTGGAAGACGAGCGAAGCACGCGCCGATCATCATCATCGTCATCGTCGTTCTGCTGGATGCAGCTGTCCGTGACAAAGTAGCGCATGTCCGGGGTATCGGAGCAGTCATCCTCGTTGTACAGAAGCACGGTGCCAACAGTGTTCTCGGGGGCGGTACCACACGTGACGGAGAAGCCGCCCTCGTTGCAGCTAAAAGAATCATTACCCAACTAGAGTAGAAGCATGCGTGGTGCTTATGAGACACAAAGGGCCAACCATCGACTCAGAGCCAACCTTGGCCGTGTGAAGAGACGAGAAAAAAAGGTAAAAAAAACCAAAAAAAAAAACGGCCATTCAACGCGCGTACCTGATGGGTGCAGGTGGAGCTGTTGAAAAACTTCAGTTGGTTGGCCTGCAGAGAGTCGAGAAGGGTGGGTGAGCAAGAGGCGATTAGGAGCAGGAGTTGATCATTGGAGGACGGGAGTTTCAAGTCGACCGGGGACCAACCGTGCAGTCAGGCATAATGTAAAAGGTATCACTAAAGCGGATGCAAGCACCCGAGGTCCAGGCAAGGGAGCCAAAGCCCAGGGGATTCGCGCCATCATTGCCATTGCAAAACGAGATCAGAGCAAACTCGACGTCGTCATCGGCAGCCGCGACAAGGCCAGCTGTTGAAGCATGTCGAGTCGCGTTGCTTGATGAGTGCACAAAACGAAAAATCTGCGCCCAGGCGCGAGAGTAGATGTGTTCGGGGGTCTCCCACAAATCACCCCTGGCCGCAGGTAGCACATTGAAGCCTTACCGCAAAAGACGACACCGGCGATCAAAACGAGCTTGAACATGATGCTGATTCCAAATCGAGGAAAGATAAAAATGCCACTGAGCGAGAGAGCAAGAGAGCGAGGAGAGATTTAGAGAGAGAGAGAGATTGAAAGAGAGCGAGGAGAGATTTAGAGAGAGAGAGAGAGAGAGAGAGAGAGAGAGAAAGAGAGAGAGAGAGCGAGAGAGAGAGATTTTTACAGCGACGGAGAGAGATTTAGACGGAGAGAGAGACAGAGAGAGAGATTAAGAGCCATTTAGAGAGAGAGCGCGCGCTTGAGAGAATGATCTCAAAAAAAAGAGCTCGTGCAGGCGGGGTGGTAGGGCGTCATCAGACTTTCAAGGCCCAGGTCCGTCGTCATGACGTGTTTATTACAGCTGCACGAGTTTCAAAGCATACTTTTTGACCCTTCTGACATTAAATATGTCCTCCCAAAGCACAAAAATTTGTGATTTGCCAACGGATTTTTTTTTTTGATGATTTGCGGCTAGCGGCGACACGAGATGGGGCTTGCGGAGTTCTGAGGCAACCCTAGACCATGCATGGCCTTGCCATCGGACTGGTTGAGACGAGCGCCAGGATTTGACAGAGGGATCAGCATGATGTGTGTTTAAGTGTGTGTGTGTGTGCGTGTGTGTGTGTGTGATACCAATGCCAATTTGTGCGTGATCACATTGAAATTTTGGGTTCACAAGTCAAACTAAAAAAGACAACTGCGTCTAATAAAAAAAAAACATTCATCGAGCTGGACACGGCAGAGGCAGCCCAGTTAAAAAAGGGCGGCGACAAAAGCCACGGTGGCGATGAGGCCAGCCGTCACGGAGGCAGTGGTTGCACTGCCGGTGCCATCAGCGGTGAGATCGGCGCCGCACTTGGCAACGACATTGTTGGAGAAGAAAGGGTGGTCATCGTCATCGGCGCAGTCACAATCGTCGTCGCTGGGAAAGATGGAGCTCAGCTTCATGCACTCGTTGGCGGGCACGTTGAGAGAGGTGAAGCTTCCGCTGCACGTGCCGGAGCCGGTGTAGACGTTCAGCATGATATCCTTATTCTCGCAGGTAACAGTCATGGAACTCATGTCATCATCGTCAACGTAAGTCTGAAAGCATTCGTCGGTGACAAAGTAGCGCAAGTTGGGGGTATCGGAGCAATCGCCCTCGTTGTACATGAGCAGCGTGCCAACGGTGTCCTCGGGGGCTGAACTGCACTTGTACCGAAAACCACCCGCTCCGCAGTTGTTCAGGGTGATCGAATCCATCTGAAACAAAACCGGATTCAATGCGCCAGGCACCATCAGAGAGACGACATTCAATGTTGATTGCGAGCTTGCCACCACACACACACACACACACACACACACACACACACACACACACACACATACACACACACACACACACCGTCGTGCATGAGCCAAGGGGACTGATTTACCTGGCTGCTGCTGAGACATGAAGAGGCGTTGTGAACCGTAAGCATACCAGTCTGTGCATAGAGTTGGTTGCAGCGTGCGCATGAGAGGTCAAACCGGGACCAGTTGCAAGAAAGCCCGCTCATACGTGTGCCAGCCAACCCGTCATGAAACGAACCGTGCAGTCAGCCTTGAGGTAGACTCCATCAAATTCCATGCAAGCCCCCGAAGTCCAGGCGATGGTACCAAAGCCCAGAGGGTTGTAGAAGTCATCGTCGTTGCAATTTTCAACCGTCACAAACTGAGCGTCTTCGGCAGCCGCAAGGCCAGCTACCACATGTCAAGGCGTCAAGTGAGACCGTCATTATGACGTATCAAGTGCACTGTACCATCGGCTGCCCCGTTGCGAAAGCACCAATGCCCCAGTCGGCTTACCGCCAAGGAGAGCAGCGATCACGATGGTCTTGAACATGATGCAGGTCAAGGCACAACGTCGTTGGAAAAAAATGCCCACTTCTGCTTTAACAGAACAAGCGGCGGAAGCAAGTTAAGGGGGCGGGGCCGGGGTGGCGTCTTTCCCAGCTCGAGCCGTTCATAGGACGCCGTTGGGACTATCGTGGACTAGTGTAGTAAATTTTGAGGTTAATGCAGCAGATGAATAGATATAGTGCATACAACGTTGTGGTGTGATATAAGAAGATGGAGCTAGGAAGGTGGTTAACAAACTACCAAACCCGTGACAGAATGGGTGACGCAAGTCAATTCCTCGGAATTAATTTTGGCAGGGGAAAAGCGAGGTTTGAGCGTGTGGCAATTTGAAGTGAAATCGCATTGCAATTGTGTTGGCACGTGTACTTTCACCCCCGCGGATGGGTTGCTTCGACCCCATAATGACAATCCCACTGTGATTTGAGGGTATTCCGTGGGTATCACCAGAACCTCAAGGTGTGACACAAATGCCAAATCGCCACCTTGAGCTGCTGTTGTGTGTGGTAAACATGCCAACGCCCCGCCCCCCTTCTCTAGCATCATCCTATGGAAGTGCCGCTTCCCATAGTAGGCAGGAGTTTTTCTCGTTCTGCCGCGTGATTCGTGCCATTGCCTGGACGGCCCAAGGCAGCTAGCGCATCGCTCAGAGGGTCGTTGGCTGCTGGCTACAGGAGCGCAAGTGTACCGGCACCGACGGACGCAAGTCTCAAGCATGAAATGATTGGCAAAAGCACTCGCACCAGTGCCAGCAATGCATCAGTCCAGTCGCAAGTGATTCTAGCTGTTCAATTGTTATCGAAAGGACGAGGCACAAGGGGTCCCGCCATGGAAGGGACAAGGGCCGCGACCTCGACCGTCTCTCCGCGGTCAGAAGCATCTCGAGCCATTAAAGGTGGTGCCTCGCTGACACTGACGGTGTAAAAATTGGGATCGGCCGTCAAAAAATGCGCCAAGCTCGACGACTGGATGGATAAGGATGTGATTGCCCTACTAGCCAGCTCAATGCAGCGCAGCCACAATCAGGGCGGCAATGGTCAGGAGCAGAGGCCAGCTGGTCGGGCTCCAGAGCGCGGCGCCGCTACCGTCCAACGTGTTATCGGCACCACACTTGAGGTGAGCATAGGTGTAGCCCAAGACGTTGTTGGCGCCGTCATCATCACCCGAGTCGATAATGTCTTCAAACTCCAGGCACTCGTTGCTGCGCAGGGCAATCTTTTGGCTGCTGCCATCGCACGTGTTTGTGCTGTACGTCAGGACCTTGACATCGTCGCTTTCACAGGCAAACTGGAAAGAGGAGCTGGGTCCCGAGGCCTTGCAGTCGCTCGACATCCACATGCGGGCTGGCGGGTTGGACGAGCAGTCCGTCGTCTCGTACAGCAGCATCGTGGCCACGGTCGACGCCGGTGCGCGGCCGCACTCAAAATAAAACGCATCTGCCACACACGTGCTAAAATCTGTCGTGCTGGTCACCTCCTGCGAGATGCGAGCGGAGGCCCGCGAGAGCAGGTCGGCGGCGTGAGAATGTGAGTCAAGGTGTCACTCACCCTTTGACCTTGTCCCCAACTCCTCGTCTGGCTGGTCCAAACCCGACAGGTCTCCAAGAGAAATACGTACCGTAGTGCAGGCAGCATCGGAATAAGTCGTGATGCGTGCCTGCAGGAGGTCAGCAGTGGCCATGCATATCAGCAAGCACAGACAGTATCAAAACACACTCTCAGAGAAAGGCACGGACAAGCAAGGAACGGCACCCAGCGCGAGATGAAAGCCTACGTTGCTGCCGCACACGGGCTTGACATAGAGCGTGCCCGCTTGCAAACATGTGTTGGTGGACACGGCTGTCACGCCCATGAAGGGGTCGTTGTGGTGGCACAGCGTCACCTTGGCGGCGTCAATCTCCACTACCGCCCGTGCCGAGCAGACTAAAGGAGAGCACAGGTGTCAACACCGACACATTGTTTATTGTGAGCTTCTCCAGACCAGGCGGGAGGGCGAGGGGAAGCACAGCGGGAATAAGAAGCGCACGCACCGGTCAGGGCCAGCAGAGCGAAGAGTCCTCGAAAGCCTTGAGCCATGGCGATGATGATTCAACAGGTAACGCCTACCGACCGGAACGAATGACACCTCTATGCAACTCAGATGAAAAAAAAAAAGGGAAAAAGAAAATGCTCAACTTGCATGCTCCACCGGAACTCCAACCCACAGCCGCCCAAAGCCAGCGAGCCAGTGAGCCAGCGAGCCGGCGGCGCAAGGGGGCGGAGCCGCGGCGATGCAAGAGCAGTGTGAGACTTTTCATCATTGTCCGCATTTAGATAGTTGATGCAGGTAAGATGAGAGTTATTGTAGTTTGACAAGGCTCTAGTGTGTTATTTACAGGATACTTTCCGTCGATATGGCTGTACAAGTTGCAGCAAGTAAGACCGGTGTTGATCGTTGTAAATTCATGTTCAAAAAAAAAAACGATGGGGAATGCTCGACGGCAGCGGCAGGGTGCGGGGTCTTTGGCACGACGCGCCGGCAGCATGACTTGATGCATGGATTGCGGCGGAAGGATTTGGTGGCTTCCTTATACTACACGGCCTTGCCTCTCCTTGTGACATGCACCGTGTTTGGAGCACGGCATGAGCAGCACACAAATCATTATGATTCATCAGAATTCTTGGCCGAAACGGCACACAGTTGGGCAGCCACGACACAAACACAGTTGAGCGGAAAAGTCAGTTCTCGGTTACACTGGGCGAACCTTGGGGCAAATCTGATCTCGTGCCGCAAGGCGTACGAAGAAAACGTCAAAACAAGTCAAAGAAAACCAAAACAACAACGACGACGACGACCACACCAATTCAAAGCAACAACGAGAAAGGCGGCATCCTTCCTGCGCTGCTCTATGGAGCCGGGCAGCCATCCGTTTTGTAATCATAGAAAATCTAGGCCCCAGCATTTGTCCGCAGCTCCGTCAGTCAACGTGCCAAAAGTGTCAAGGTCGACGATACGGAGGCGGAAAGCAAACATTGCGGCCAGGGCTTACGTTCCAGAACAGGGCGAAGATCACCCCCACTGTTGCAATGCCAATGCCCACCCAGGCCACGATGGCCTCATAGTCGGTGTTTCGCAAATTCTGCAGGACCGTACATGCGCCGCAGCATGGCCATCATGAAACGCAACTGGGACAGGCTGCCATGCGCAAGTTTGCAGGCACTGCACTGCTGTGACACACCTTGAGAATCCGGGTCCCAAGCGTACAGCCCATGATAAAGCCCGCCAGATGACCAGTGTAGGAAATGTTGCCTGAGATAAGGAGGGGACCGGGGTGTGAGGGCTCACTTGCGACTGCCACACAGGAGTGCCTAGATGCGACAGGACACTGGCGCCAGAGTCACGTACTGCCAGACTCGGTGCCGTAGCGCTGATACAAGGAGATGGAAAAGTCCATCACAAACAAGACGCCCAACACGATGGCACGTGGCCAGCGGAATGGCATCTAGATCATGCACCAAACCACATCGGTCAAAGTGGCATCAGAGTCCGTGGGGTCCCTTTCAGCAAAAGGCGCAAAAGAACAGACGGGAAAAAGAAGGAAAGCAAGCCTGAAAACTTGCAGGGCAGCACGGGCACGAAAAAAAAAGCGGCGATGGCTCACCTCGGACCAGTTGAGAAAGACATCGGCAACATGGGCGCCAACCAAGGCGTAGACACCAGCCGAGGCACTGTTTGCCACGATGGGGGTGAGTGGACGACAGATTGGTTCACCGAGCCAGACGATGGCAAGGAGCGCTTTCGGCGGAGACGCGTGCGCGAGACTACTGACCCGACGAGGTTGGTCTCCGGGTCAAAGACCGAAGAAGCAAGTGAGCCTGCCAGGCCACCCACGAGGTAAACACCACAGGTACGAAGGGGCCCATGTACCATCTCAAGAGGCACGCCAACTACAATCTATGTTCAGAAAACAATCACGTGAGATGCAACAACAGGCTACGCACAGAGAGAGAGAGAGAGAGAGAGAGAGAGAGAGAGAGAGAGAGAGAGAGAGAGAGAGAGAGAGAGAGAGAGAGAGAGAGAGAGAGAGAGAGAGAGAGAGAGAGAGAGAGAAAAGGCAAGATACGCAAAGAGCCTAGATACTCAAAAAAGCAAAGAAAAATTAAAAACAAAAACATGGCGGGGCTTGGGGCTCGGACAGGACCTGCAGGAGAACGTTGAAGAGGATGTGCGAGATGCCGGCGTGAACGAGCATGTAGGTGATGAAGCGCCAAACCTCTTCCTAACAAAAACAGGAAAAAAAAAGGAAAAGCAAAGGTTCGTAAGACAAGGAAGGGAACATGAGGGACTTTGAAAGGATTGCAGATTAAAAAAATAAAAGACCGTGGGGTAACTTTTGGAGAAGCAGCAGTCAGGACGAGAGCAAACACGCACGCGGCAACCGGGGCGAAACGCCAGTTCGCTGCTAAAGCTGAGGGGACATTCCAAGCCCACGTTGTCATGGTCGTTGGGGCCGCATTCACGCTGAGCAAAATAAGCAAAGAGCTGCAAATGTCAATGGGGGTGGCAAGCCAGGGGTGGGCAGCCATGAGAGAGGTGACGGCAAAGCGAGCGGGCCCCGGAAAAGTCACTTTGCAAGGACCGCACGCATGGTACGCACGGCAATCTCAACAATGGAAAAGCAAATCATAAAGAGCGGCGGCGGCCAAAACTTGTACGAGGCTAGATAGCTGTCAGACTGAGTTGTGCGGTGACGAGAAACAGGTGTGCGGGGTCAGATGCATCAACACCAGGGGGCAGGCGGGCAAAGCACAGGTGTGGCTCGGCTGTGCAGCCCGAGTCCAGAGGAGGGGCGCCCTTGGCAGGGTGGAGCAGTTTAAAAAAGGCTGTACCTCGTCATCGTTCTTGCGCACGTAGGACTTGGCCACGAGGCGAATGAGGGCGCTGGCATAGACGGTGGATTGCCCCCGACGGTTGGTGGTGTAGACGGTGGCTTCGGCAAATTCCTAGCGAGAAACGGCGAGACTTGACGTCAAACGGGTCGGGACATGAAGAACGTGTTGGACAGCGTTGAAGCGTACCTGGAAGCTCACGCGACCGTCGCGCGAGTCGTCCAGCACGTTGAGCACATGGTCAGAAGACACACCTGGAGAGGAGGGGGGAGGGGGAGGCGGGTGCTTTTTTGAGCGCCAGACGATACTGTGGGGCAGTCGTGGCCCAGCAAAGGGCCAACGCATGCTGTGCAGAGGGATTCATGTGAGCATACCGGCAAATTTGACCTTTTGAGCGGCTTGAGTCAGCTCTGTGCGATTGATGTAACCCGAGTTGTTTGTGTCAAACTAGGGTGGCAGCGAGGCATCGGCGTCAAGGGTCAAGCCGGTCGGTTGGCGTTTTGAAAAGCTAAAATAAAAAGCAAGCAAGTCCTGTGCGCAGGTGCAGGGTGATACCAAGCGGAAGACGCGTCGGAGTTCCTCGATTTGCTGCTGCGTGAGCTAAAGAAGGCCGGCTCAAGGTGAGGAGCGGCGGCCTGGCCACGGTCACAGCAGTTGCAGCCGTCGCGCCCGCTGGCACGTACACCGAGGTCGTCGGTCAGAACAAGCATCGCCATGGCCGCGTTTTCTATGCTGCTGGGCCTGCAGGGGAGCCAACTACCGGGCGGTTGGGTTGTCATGTGAGCTTATCCAGGGCGTTCAGGGTCTGATTTTTCAAACAAGAAAAACAAGAAAGAAAAAGCACGTGACGCATCGCCCAGCCCATTGCAGAGCAAGGACAGTTGGGTCTGCCTGGCTCAGGGGGACGAGGGATTCATGAGCGTCAACTCTCAGACAAGATCCCCGGTCCCGGTCGAGCGAGATCCAGCCAATTTGCCTTGGTGCCTCTACCCCATCCCCATCCCGTCCAACCCCACAACTTGGAATCCCCCACATCACCACAGGGACACAAACACCCCCCAGCCCCTTCCATCACAAGGAGCACACCGCAGGGCACACAAGACCACGAGAGAGAGCACCAGAGCCCCCACCGCCCCCCGTCGCTGAGGGAAGCGAGCGCGCATGGACCGCCAAACGATCACGCCCCCCCCTCCTCTACCTCTGCAAAGTTTAGTCTTGAATTGAGAGAGAGAGAGAGAGTTTTGAGAGAGAGAGAGAGAGAGTTTTGAGAGAGAGAGAGAGAGAGAGAGAGAGAGAGAGAGAGAGAGTTTTTTGGGATGTGTGTGTGATATTTAAACTCCACAAGGAACGGCAAAACATGCTCTCACACGCACACGGATGCACGCAGCGGCTGCCAACAACAACAACAACAACAACGAGAGGCTAACATGTACATGTAACCTCCGATGTAAAAGTTTAAACTTTGTAACACGTTCGTAAAAGTTTAAGAAGCTGAAGTTTGTAAACTTTATGACATTCGGTGCCGAGCTGGCATGACCAGGAAATAACCTGTTGTCAACTACTGTTGACAACGATTCCGCCCTGCCCGCCCCTTTTCGCGTCTCTTTTGTTCTCGTGGGGCGCGGACCGCACTTTTTTTTTGCAAACGGCAGCGCGGGCGGGATCCGGGTGCTTTTGCCTCTTCGAGCGTGATTCGTGCAGATCATTTCGACGGGAGGTGATTGATCATCGTCTCAGAGGGATCCAGGGTGTCGTGTGGTCTCTGGCTTTTTTTTTATCGCTTTTTTATTCTTGGTACGCCTTGGTTGCATGCCGCCCCGCCCTCGTTGCCGATCGATCCCCGCGTGCAAGCGCCTGGACGTGTGAAGGGTGTCAAGTGATGCCGTGTGGCAGTGTTCAACCGGTCATTGCTTGTTGTTGGTTGTTATTGGCCTCAAGGGGCCAGCTGCTTCCCTCTGTTTTTTGTTCTTCTAACCCTGTCTCGATACGACTCACTTCTTGGCCACAGACCCCACCAAGCAAGACCTTTCACCATGTCTAGCGTCGTCGCCTGTCACGAGTGCAACAAGCCCGTACACAACCGGTACGCTCAACTCGGTCAAATGAAGGCAACCAGTCATTTTTCCCGAGCGCTGGGCCAGAACACACGCAAATTCGGTCTGGCCTCATCCCTCATTCTTGCCCGCCCTTACACCTCTCTGGCGTCTTTCGCGGCATCAAACTTAGGTTCTGCACACACTGCGGTGCCCAGTCCAAGGCCTGGAGCTCAAAGAAGATTGAGGGCGCTCCCACCACCATTGTCTTTGACAAGACCCTCTACCCTTACTGTTTGTTCTCTTGCCTCTTCTGCTGCCCGCTGCGCGTGGTGATTAGCAACAAGCGCGTGGACACCAGCCATGGCTGGTGCATGTCCAACCTGGATGTCATTGAGTAAGTTTCCTCCAGGGGCCTTGTCCATGGTTGCCAGCTTGCAGGCACGCAGACTCGTATCCGCGTGTCGCTTTGAACACGAGCCGCAAGCCACCATGTGCCAACCCGATCCACCACACGTCCCACCCGCGCTCTGACACTGGCTCTCCTCTTACCCCTTTAGCCTGCGCCGCATCACCGAGATTGAGTTTGACCGTACCGTGTGCGGCCTCTGTCTGGGCCGTGGCACCATCACGATCCATGCTTCTGATGAAACCAACCCCGTGACCAAGATCAGCTGCTTCCGGGCCAAGCAGGTTTACAAGGATCTTCGCACCGCCTGGAACAAGGCCAAGCTCAACACGGTCGTTTCTTAACTACCCGCTGCTCTGCTTTGCAAGCCGGGATGTTGTGTCGTACCTTTGATTGTGATGCCCCCTTTGTGATGCCCTTTCCATTGCCGAGTCGTGCTAGAAGAGAGGTTGCGGGAAGAGGCGCGGCGCGCGCTTCTCTGCCAAGAACAATCACAACAGCCGATTGTGTGGCCCCTCTCCTCAACGCCTCATGTCCGTTTTCTTCCAAGACCATTAATTCATGTTGATGCGTGCCTGCTGCCCCGTTTGCACGGCCTTTTTGTTGATCTGCAACCGATACACCCAGGGGACCACACCTTTCCGTGCTCGGCTACCAAGGAGAAAGTCAAAAGGCGAATGATGTCGCATGAATTGCACAAGTGCAACGCCAAACACGCAACAGCTAAATCGAGTGAACACACTACATTCTCATCTTCAGGACAATCGACGGACACATGGTTGTGTAGCAAGTAACATCACGGCACGAGTGGGTGTTGTTTACTCCGTTCAAGTTCAAGACCAAGGTTCTCCAAAGCGAGAGCGACTGATGGACTTGACACAAAGCAGGCAAGCGACAAGAGATGGAGGGGCGTGACCAGGGCGTGTGTTCACCAGGACTCCTCCTCACGGTCGCAAGCAAACGCCAGCTGAACAACACCAACACCAACGACGATGCCAGCACCAGCACAAGGCTGCAGAAAACACAAAAAAAGAAAAACAAGAAACCAAGCAAACATACACACACACACACATCCACACAAGGAAAAAAAACACAAACATCGACGAGTAGAAACTCAGGAATGGATGCCCAAGAATGCGGCAGATACCCCATCCAACACATCAGCAGAAGCACGAGTGTTTACTTGGTGCCATAAGTGCTGGCATCGCCATAGGTACCTTCGGCTTGGCCGTAAGTGCCTTGGGACTGACCGTAGGCACTGGCATCACCGTAGGTGCCCTCACCGTATGCGCCATCGCCGTAGTTACCCTCGTCTTGACCGCCAACGGTGAAGTAGGTGTCCACACCACCATATTGGTTTGGGGCTGCGGCATACTGGCCGCCATAGTCGCCGTATGTGCCCTGAGCATCGCCGTAGGTGTCACCATACGTTTGCATCACACCGGCCGTCGGTACTGGGTTGGCTGTGTCGTACAAGGGTTGACCACCCTTGCCCTCTGCGTCAGCAGCAGGATAGAAGGCCGATTAGGTAAGGCACTTGGGAGGATGAAATAAAGCCCAACTGAGATGGAGGACCGAGGCTCAGACAGACAGACACAACCGTAGACAGACATAGACAGAGAAACACATACAGGCACTAAAGTCCAACTGAGATGGAGGACCGAGGCTCAGATAGACAGACACAACCGTAGACAGACACAGACAGAAAAACACATACAGGCACAAAACAACAACAACAACAACAACAACAACAACAAAATAAACCCACACTGACACAGACACTCGAACGGGCACCAATCCAGTGATAGTTAAACCAGGTGGGAACGTACGGCTGTATTCGGGTTGTACGTCGGCATATTGTCCACCCGCACCACCGTAAGTGCCTTGCATGTCATCATACACGGGCTTGTGGGCTGTGGGGTGTTGCATCAGCGATATGAGCCATGTCTGCGGGGGCGGGCAAGACGCACGGGCCGGCGAATACTTACTATCAAATGCCTGGTCATAAATGGGGGCCTGCTCTTCACCAACCACATCATACTGGGCGGGCATGTGCTGAGCACGAGGCATGGGAGGCACGGGAGGCGCGTGTGCCTGCATGCCCTGACGCTGGCCCTTCGCCAAGAATGACTTGTAGCGCAGCTCAAAGGCCTGATCGTGAACGAGAGGTGGGTAAGCAAGTAGCCCAAGGTGCAAGCGAGCGAATATGGGAGGGTGGGAGATCAAACACAGCCTACCTGGCCAATGGTGACCATGATCTCGTTGGCACGACTGCCACAGTCAAAGACATGGCATTCACGGTTGTTACGCTGATCCTTGGCGATGTAGCCAATGCGTTCATAGGTGTTGGGACGATCACCAGTGGCAAAGGAGATGCTGGGCACAATATGGGTACCAATGATCTATAAAAGTACATCGCATGAGGATGGTGAGAGCATACGCACGTGTGCTTGCGGGGTTCAAGTGTTGCGCGCGCAGGGGGGTCGTGGCGAGGGTTGGAAGGTATGAGACGCACCTCGCCCGTCTCAATCACTTGAATGGTGAGGCCGGTGACGGAGATTTTGAGTCGCACGTTCAGGTTCATAGCCACGGGATCCTCTGCAAATCCCACGAGCGCAAAGAGATACACCGAAGCAGGGCAAGGAAATCAAAAGGAACAAGGGGAATGAGAGGCCATTCGTTGGGGCCGCAGAGAAAAGCAACGGGCAGCTGGTTCAAGTCATGGCGCGGGCAAGGGCAGAAAAAGGATCGAACCGACGAGGGTACGCTTCATCAAGGGCGTGGCTTGGCGGGTGACGGGGTCAACGACGCCGACGGTCTCAGAGACGAGTTGAATGGCCTCGCTGCGATTCCAGACCAAGTCGATTGACGTCAAGCAAACAGGCGGTTATTGAGAGGAGAAGGCGCTCGCTCGTGCAGTGCCGGGGTAGAGCGCTGGCTCAAACAAGGTACATACCGAGTCACGGCAGTACGATCCTCGAAGCGCATGGTGCGCATGCTCATGGCAAAGGGAATCTTGCCCAGGTACTATCATCACCCGTCGACGTGATGTTATTGACACAGCGTGGTTGTGAGCATTGGTTGGAGAACTGAACCATGTTGAGCCAAAGCAAGCGCAAAAGAAGTCTCAGGCAGAGGTGGTCCAAAAGGCAGGTTGCTCCAGCCGGGGTCTGAATCGAACCTTGACCGGGTAGACAATGCCATCGGGGGTCGAGAGGGCGGCATCGTGGTGGATCCAGCCGTTGGCAGGACGCTGCATGAAGGAACCCGAACGGTTCCACTCCTTCTGGGCGGCAGCCATGTTCAAAGAGAATGTGCAAAGAGGACGGCGACGCTTTGGAAAAAGCCAACGGCGAAGCTTGCGCGCGACTTGAACCCAAACTGCTCAAGACCTAAAAACGCCAAGTCGAGCCGAGTCGAGTCGAGCCGAGTCGAGTCGAGCCGAGTCGAGTCGAGCCGCGATCAGAGGATGATGAGGCTTCGATCGCCACAAAAAAAAAAAAAAAAAAAAAAAGGCCTTCTCCTGATCCATGCACAGCATCGACAGGCTTCTCTCTCTCCCGCCAGCTTGTTGAATCGGAGAGAGGCGGAGGGATCTCAGCACCGAGCACCAAGTTCCCGGCACAACGACGACGTCTTGGTGTTCAGTGACTCGAACCCGACGACGCGCTGCCATTTCTCTCTCTCTCTCTCTTTTTCTCTCTCTCTCTCTCTCTCTCTCTCTCTTTTTCTCTCTCTCTCTCTCTCTCTCTCTCTCTTTTTCTCTCTCTCTCTCTCTCTCTCTCTCTCTCTCTCTCTCTCTCTCTCTCTCTCTCTCTCTCTCTCTCTTACCAGCTGATGCGTAACTGTAACTTAAATCACACTTTACTTGGCTACAGTCTAACACACGCGAGGAACGTGATGTACCCTTGAATGTCAGATAAACACGTTGGACTACTTTAGAGGATGTATTTTAATAATGCTATTCGTCTGACAATTGGGTCTTGATGTCAGCAGCGTCGCGTTCGGGGTCGTTGACACACAAAGCGTGCCCGCATGATCTCTAGCTGAACACCTACGAACCTTGTGGCCTCATCCCCCAAACAGCATCTCTTCCACTTTCCCGGCCGGCCGTCACTGTCTCTGTCTCCATCAGCGGCAGAGTGTGTGCCCCCTGCAGCCGCAACCCTGCCTTCCTTCCTTCCTTCCTTCCCTCCTTCCTTCCCTCCTTCCAGAGTGAGTCACGTGCTTGAGGTGGACTGCCGTTTTTTTTTTTTTTGGGAGGCAGGCAGCGCTGTAGCTCCCCGCCACCCGGCGGGCGAGCTGGTTTGTGCCTGGTATAGAGCCAGGTTTCGCTTCGTGGCCCACCCTGGGGTCGCTATTTCGCGCGCGCTCATCGCCGCTTCTCCCTGTAGATCGTCTGGTGCATCTCCTCCGCTGGAAGAGCCACTGCCCGCAGTGGAGCTCTCGTTGCGTCGGCAGCAATTCTGATCGCAACTAGGTCTTGCAGTTTGAGAAGGAGAAGCTACAGTGCCATCATGCATCCCCAACTCTCCGAGCATCTGCACGTCATGTGCCGTGAATTTATCGAAGCGTTACACGAATGCCACGAAAAGGTTTGAAGACGCGGCAGCCCTCCGCCCCCACCCCTGCCCCCGCCCCCGCCAGTGTATTGTGTCTGGGCTCTGATGCGGTACCTTGCGCCACTTAGAACCCCACAACCAAGCTGGCAGGAGCCTGCAACGAGGTGGAGGCAGCCATGTCTGCCTGTTTGCGTGAAGAGGTGGGCCTGTCGTCTTACGCGGCGCCCGTACTGCCCTGCTTCGTTGGGCTTGCTCTCACATCTGACCGTGTTTTTGATGTGGCTAGCGTGCCAAGAACAGGGCAAGCAACGCCGCCAAAGCCAAAGCACGTCGCCAAGCTCTCGAGGAACGCCTTCGTGCTCAGCACAGCGACGAAGCGTGACCATCACTTGACTTTTTTGCAAACCACCTCGCCGCGTCTCCTTGCACCCCGCCTCACTTTTCATTGCATGGTCTCTCAGCCGCCACGAGTGCCTTTTTAGCAGAGGGCAGTGGCGGTTGTGGCTTGCCTCGCCCGCTGGTCGGGTTTTCACTCCCTGCTGTCATGTGGTGTCATCTTAGCCCTCAGAATACTCTGGTTCGGACAGGGTGCAGTGCTCGCCAATCCATGGTTGCTTATATGATGGCATTGTTTCACCACAATCATCAAGCATTCTCAACTGAAGGTGGAAACACACGCGCGCGTGCACGCGCGGCGCGCCCGGCGACGAGCATGTGCTTTGACCAGAGCCACAGACTTCCATGATCTCACACTCTCCTCGGGGCAGCCATTCACCACACAGGAGCACCAATAGAACACGCGCAACAACTTTAGACATGGATATACATACCACGAGCTCTAGGTCAGACAAGATTGGAACATACAACACTCTTGCCGCCCGCCACAACAATACAAAAACACTGTCAACCAGGAAATAAACCAAGCTTGGCGCCCCGAGGTGAGACGCAGTCTTGGTGCTCGGGGCTCGCGGTGGGCCGGTCTTTGCTCAGCAAGGACCAAACGAGCTTAGTTAGAATAGAGGGGCGGTCCAGGACCGGGGGCGAAGCGGCGGCGTTGCTGATGTACAGACTGGCCCCTGTTTTTGCAAGCGCTTGAGCGAACTCTGTTCCACAGAGAGAGAGAGAGAGAAGGTGAGACTGCAGTTTATGATGCGTTGCGTTCATGCGCGCACAGGTGGCAGGGGGGCATGGGAGCGTGTCTGCCGCGCACGACATACCCGGCCTTCAAGGCGAGAAGTGGCTTGCTTCAAGCGGGACCGTGGGGATTTGGCTTCAGCAAAGGCCAGGTTGGTGGGGGGCTGAACCCAAATCTGGGCGTCTAGACAAGTCATGTCAATGTTCAAGACTGTGAGGGATCATGGACAGTGATGGGCTGCACACCGGGAATAAAACTCCGCCGCACATCCCAGTCTGTGCCGGCCCTTGAGCGGATGGGTATCCTTGAAAGAAGCGATGAATAGACTCACGTTTAAGGTTCATGCAGTGATCGCAGAGCGCGCTGGGGGCCAGGATGGCCGAGGCTCCCGCGGCAAAACGATGGCCACATTGCTCGCAGGGGGTTTTGGAAGGCGAGGCCGCCACATACCAGTTGTCTGAGGGCTTGGTCGCTGGCTCCGGGGAAGTGAGGCGCGGGCCGGGAATGGGTCGCGCGGCAGACCGTTCAGGCAGGGCGACTGCTAAGTCTTGAAGCAGATCAATGGGCGAGGCATCAGCCAGCCCGGTCGTCAGGGGCAACGAAGAGCTCAACGCATTGAGCTCATTCATACTGGAGGGACGGGGAGGTCTGCCCGATTGATAATGGTGGTTTCCTCTGACGCGACGGCCAGCTGCAAGGCAGCACCGGGGGCTGTTGCTCGTGCGGAAGTAATGGCCGCCAAGGTGTAGCCTGACGCTCAAGCGGAAAAATGAATGGGCACGGCGGCGATCCAAAGCGATGTTCACATCAAGGAAATGGCGGTGTTGCTCACGAACGCACGCACGACAAGGGAGCACGGGCGTCCCTCAGACCAAATGAAAGCAAAAGGGCGCAATACCACAAGGGGGGGGGAGGGGAGCACCCGGATGAACGATGGGGGAATGGATGGCAAATGAGTCAAAGCGCGCCCTCGTCTCTGTGGAGAGCGCTCGCATGCAAGCCTGCAAAGGTGTGTATGTGTGTATGTAAACCGAGAAGACCGCAAGTGGAAACGCGCGCAAGGCCAGCAGCGACACCGATGCAGATACTGTCACCAAGTTGATAAAACGACAAGTAGGTCGTGGCAAGTCAGGGAGGTAGGGTGTGGGTAAATGCCCTCTCTGTGTGAGCAAGTCAAGGCTGGGCGGCGCAGCTGAATCGGTGTGTGTGTGTGTGTGTGTGTGTGTGTGTGAGGGGGAGGGAGAGGGAGGGAGAGGTGTGCCTGTGTGTCTGGCTCGGGGCTTGGGGAGGTGTTGGGTTGGGGTTGGAGCCTGTTCTGTTGCACTTGATGGTGTGTTTTCGAGTCTCTGATCCTCTTTCCAGCATGAGCCTATTCTCTGGTTTTGCTTGGGTTTATAATGATGGAAGAAAACTGATTGGGGAATATCTCTGACATACTACTGCCACTTGAGCTTGCCTCTGCATGTAGGCGTCGAAACATGCGCTTGCGTGGTGGGCGGAGCTTGTGACAAACTTCCCCAAGCTTCCGGGATCGCGAGCAGCAAACGCGCAGGTCCAACGACACTGCCCCGGCCGTGTTGCCAATCAGGCATCAAGAACCCTTGCCCCCTTTTCCCCCTTGAACACAAGAATACCAGCCAAGAGCTCGCCATCCGACAGCAACCCGCTGCCATTTTCCGTAAGCAGAGCGTCATGGGGGATGCAACATCAACAAAACTCCCTGACACTCCTTGCAAACAAAAGGACTCGATGCACCCAAGGTTGCCGGCGATTGAGAAGATGACGCTATTAGTGGAGAAGATGCAGAAAATATGATTATTAACGCCATGTCGCGTTCTACACAAATCAAGAAAACGACGAGGATGTCACCTTAAGTGTCGAATATCACAGAATTATTGTTCCATACGTTGATTCTGATGGGTCTGCGCGATGCCTGCCTGCTTGCTCGTTCTGGATGCTACCGCGGTGATGTGGTCGTCGCGAGCGTTGGTGGAGAGGGGCTTGCTTCGCATTGTTTCGCAGAGCACCAGTCAAGGGCCGCTTGATTGATGCGGCAGCGCATGCAAGGCGGGCCGGTTGCTTTCGCATGTCCGCACTCTCCTTGGGAGCGGACAGGAGCAGGTGATTCGATCTCGGTCGCTCCATCCCTCATGAACATGAATCACAAGAAAGCGCGAGGGTCACTTTCCGCCACAAAAACGCAACAGCAGCCTCAAATCTGGGCGAGTTGATCGATCCACCCTCGAAACAAGGGGTGCCCCCTGTGGACATGGGGCGGCATGAGCAAGCAACAGGATCGATCTGCTTCGTGTCGGCGCAGGCGACAATGCTCCATGCCGTGCCAATGACGCGCAATGGAAGCTGTTGAGATCATTCTGCAACGTCTGTCAACCACATTGGGCAGCTGCATTGACAACTTTGTCCCCTTGACCGGCCATGTCATCAGTCCGATCGAAAAACGACAGGGGAAAAAGAAAAGAAAAGAAAAGAAAAGAAAACAAAAAACAAAAAACTGGGATCGGTATTAATGAATAGCTTTGCAGGCAAGTGGCAGAGCTCTGTCTGCGGCATCAGCAGACAAGGGCAAGGACATGTTGTGATTGTATTCACAAAATTTGAAGATGTCTGGGCATCATGCCGTGAGATTCCGAGGGACAAGGTATAAACGTCTTTTTCAACTGTATAAAAATTTTAATTGTTTGGGCTGATCATAAAAATTGAAAACACAAGCATAGCTGGCGGCGCACGCGCTCAACAATAGAGAAAAAGCATTGGCGCCATGTCACCCCTTAAAAAGACGGCACATTGGCACGACATCTCGAGTCGTCATCGCCCCGCAGGGGCACAGGTCAAACAGGCTTAAACAAGCTTCTTGGCCTCGAAAAAGGATTTGAGGTGGCGAACCTGCCACAAGGCTGTCAGCACCAAGACCAAAGCTTGGGCAATTGACCAGTAGAGGACCCGCTCATTGGTCGAATGGCTGATGGACCGGAATTCAGCCTCACGGCGCTAAAGATGCAAAAACACAAAACGCACAACCAGCGTGAGCAAAAGAGCAAAGAAACGTTGGCAAACAAAGCAAAAGCAACAGCAAAAATAAAAGTAACATGCCACAACGAGAGCAGGACGATTTGCAACACACCCGTTGGTAAGCTTGTTCACTCGAGAGGGACTTGGCTTGCGAGATGAGCTGGAAGAGACGAGTCTCAATCTACGTGGGATTGACCCAAATGCAAAAGGGTGAGACCAAGTGCAGTGCATCAAGCCGCAATTGCACGTCAAAAGGTGATGATAATAAGAGGGTGTAGCGAGTGGTAAAAAAATCCACGACACGACTTTTAATAACGCATCGGGGACGAACAAGCCCGCATATGGTCTTCGCGACGAAAAGAGTGGTTGGCAATGCACAAGGCGTTGATCCGGAGACCAACATCCCCACAAGCAAGGCAGGGGGGGGGGGGGTTGATGTGTGTTTGTATGATAGAAATTATAGGGGAAGAGGAGGTTGAACAAACAATAAAAAACAGTAGCAGCAAAAGACATAGGCAGAAACTGATGTCTTCTTGACTTACAGCTGAATAAGACTCCTTCTTGGAAATCGTCTGATAGTCGTTGGCTGACTCGCCCACCAGCAACTGAAGAGTGACACGCTATCGACAAGATAAAATGAAAAAAACAATCACATGAGTGTACGGGTATGGGCATGCCACTATTGCTCTGAACCAAGTAAGGAGCTTACCACGGTGCGGGCGGAGAACCAGCGGGTCGAGTTGGTGTGAAGGCAGATGGTATGCTCACCAGCCTCGTGCGAGGTGAAAGCAAAGCGTCCCTCGGCTATTGAAGAAAGATGAAAATAACATTGATGAGAACAGGCATGAGCCACAGACAAGGCAAGACGTCACAAAATCCAGTGACAAGAAACAACTACACAATCTCACCTTCATAGTCCTTGGCCATCAGCACATCATCATCGGGATCCGTAATCTAATTGACAGCATTCAAGAATTATTCAGAAGACAAAGAGAGCAAAGCCTTTGAATGGCCACTGAATGCCAAGGCGATGGCCCAAAACAAGACAAACCAACCTGAACGTGAATACCATAACCGGGCGCCGTATCACTGAACGTGCCATCATCACGCTGAGGCTGTACTTTATACTTGCCTGTGAGCAAGACGGGCAAAGGACAAGAGGTAAGCGGAGCGTGTTACAAGCGCAAACCAAGTCACAAAGCGCCGTGCAACGGCCACGGCGGCAATGCCGGCGTGAGACGTACCAATCACAAGAGTTTCATCGGGAATTTCCTCGATAAAGCATCGCTCCTCGTTCTCCTTGATGTGAAAGTAGAGCCCAGACACGGACGACACCATGCTCAAAGCGAGCATGAGCGACGCCAGCGCTGCCATTCTCCCACTAACCGCCATGGTTCTTTCCCCCTCCCGGTCAGTTTCCACTGACACGACAACAGAGAGAGAGAAAGAGAGAGAGGAAGAAAATGAAAAAATCCAGCACCTGTAACCAAACGTTAGTGCGGTGCACACCCGTTGCTCCAAATTTTGAATAACTTTCGACCGGTTTTTCCGATTAGAGCTGATTGACATGTGAGTCAAATGATTCTGACATTTTAAAATGGATCACATTTTAAAATGAATGAGCCACACGGACTGCCATCGTGTCGTATGGGTTTCTGGGCGCTCATTGGCTCGAGGGCAACTCGCATGGATCCGAGCAGCAACCTTCACTCTCTCTTGTTTTGTTTGTTTGTCATTTGATAGCCCGGCAGGAAACGATTCACAATGACATTGGTACACAGACTGAACTTTTGAATTGATGACCCAGCAAAGCAAAGTGCAAAGGGAGAACGAACAATGAAAAACAACAACAAGTCAAGACAATCGGCCACGGCACTTTAAGACCAACTGTCAGAGTTCGAGCTTTTTTGGGCGAGTGTCCGAGGTTGCTCTTGAAGGCTGCTCCTTGCGACCTGTAAAGCCGAGCTGAAATTCGGCTTGGCTGTGAGCAAAATCCTTTTCGTAGTCGTCATAGTTCCACTTTGAGATGCCCTGAGTTCGGATGTCTCGAATCTTCTTGTACTCCAGGATCCGAAAGCAACTGAGACACGGAAAGTAGTTGGTGTAGATCCGTGCCTCTCCAAGATTGGTCACCTTTGAGAACAGAACAGCATTGCATTCAGCATGGATGACATAGGGATACTTTGTGGTATGCTGCTGGCTCTGCTTCTTGGTACGAGGAAGATCAAAATGCGTGGCTTGACTGCGGAAAGCATTGTAGCCATAGGATATGAGCACATCGTCTTGAACCAGAGCAGCACCGACACGGCGGTCAGAATCTTCGCTCCTCAGTGACACAAGATAAGTCACAAGGTAGCCGACAATATCCATCATGTCGAGTTCTTGGCAGCTTTCTTGAGCGGCCCAGGGCCCATAGAGGCGAGAATCTCGACCAAAACTTGACTTGAGGTGTTTCAAATCTGTGGGACGAAGCTTTTCGGATGAAAAGTCGGGTGTGAACCAGAGAAGGTTCAACAAGGCCTTCTGAAAGGCTTTAAAACTCTTGGAAGCCTCCTGATGCATATCTTCATAGTCCGCGACGAGCTGTTTCATTTTGTCTTCTGTCAGCAATTTCATGGAAGAAATCCAATCTTGAGTAGCATACCAGCGGTCACTCCGTTTTTCTGCGACTTTGCCAGGCGTGCCGATAGAGTCAGCCACTGGTGTCTTCTCGCTCGGAAAATTTATCTCTGGAATCAAAGTTGACACCATGGTCGGGCTGGATCGGCTCAACCGCGACCAGATAATCTGGTTGCCTCCTGCAGGTTCGGCAGGCAGGCCTTTATTGGCTTCTTGAGGCAGAGTCCCTCCTGTAGGTTCGGCAGGCAGGCCTTTATTGGCTTCTTGAGGCAGAGTCTCTCCTGTAGGTTCGGCAGGCAGGCCTTTATTGGCTTCTTGAGGCAGAGTCCCTCCTGTAGGTTCGGCAGGCAGGCCTTTATTGGCTTCTTGAGGCACAGTCATGGCCACGGGAACCAGAACGATGCGTTTCAAATTGGCTTGGAATAGGAGCTTGATTGTATCTTCCGTTTGTGGAAAATTGGCGAGAAACAAGGTGCCGCCTGCACACGCATGGAGACCATGGTCATAAAGCAACGCAGCCGCCGCATCCATCAGAGGAGCGCGGGCACGGGCTGCAATGAATTGCCCGGCCTGATCTAGGAGTACAGCTCCCTCACCCTGAGGACCTTCGGATAGCAAGGCCATCGCAACAGCCAAGGTTCCATGGATACTGTCCTTGTGTGGTCGAGAAAGCAAGCTTTTGGTTTCGGTTGGCGGGGGCGAGCTTGTGCTTTCGGTTGTTGGGTCATGAGGGGGGGTCGAGGGGGGTTGAGGGAGCTTCTTCTGATCAGGCTTTGACTTCTTTGTGGCTGGTGAGCCCTCCATTTTACCGGCTTCAAACACTTGTTGACCAGTGATCCGAGGAGTCGCCGGCTTCAAAGATGAAAACTAGAATCGGAATCATAACAACACACAACATCACATAGGCGTCTGACGAATTCAACTTTGGTTCTGAAAGTCAAACAAGCAAAAGCTTTGAATACATTTTCATCCAAAAATCAATTCACACTTTTGAAAGTAATCAGAACAACAACACCTGTTTGCAACAGGTGTTGCGTTCACCTGTTTATTTTTTGATCTTGAGGTGACGTCGACGGCAGCGCGCCGAGATGACCGGCGCGCTGGACGGCTGGAAGGAGGGGCTGTTGACTCGTCTCTGCGCCGTAGACTGGGCAACTGTTCTTATTTGATGTCATACTTGATACTCATCTCTCTCTCTTTCTGTGTGTAGGGTATCGCCGACATGAGTCAAAAGGAGGAGACAAGCCCAGCACCCGATGCGGTGGACGCGGCTGCGGCCGCCAAGGAGGCCGCCGAGGCTGTCAAGCGCAAGTTTGGAAGCGATGGCAGCTTTATGGAGCGTTTCAAGCGCATGCAGGCGGCCAAGGCTGCTGCCAATGCAAGCTCGGCTCCTGAGCAACGTGACGCTGTCACACCAGCAGTCCAAGAGCAAAAGGGGGCTGCAACCGCCAGCGCCCCAGAGACCGACAGCGAAGCAAAGTCCAAGGTTGCTCCGGCTCCAGTTGATCCGGCCAAGGAGAAGGCGGCTGCAGCCATCGAAGCCAAACGCAAGGCCCTTCGTGTAAGGCTTGACAAGATGCGCTAACCACAACACTTCTCTTCTGTTCTGGTCTGCCCTTGTTTTGACTCTTTGTGTGACTCTCTGTGTGCCCGCGCAGCAACGAGTTGTTGCCTGATCTCGCTTGCAAAGGGAAGGGGGTCGTGGGAAGAAGAGGCACCTGCTGTGGTGTCTGTTGCGTACACAGCCTTTGGGCCACATGTGGGGGGCGACTGACAGATATCAAGGCGGCTGCTTGTTTGGCCTGGTCTGGCGCGATTTTTGTTGTTCCACCCGTGTGTTCGTCCGTCGTGATTTTTCCCCCCTGTGCCGACGACCACGACTCAACACCCCGAGGTGGCCGATCCGCAGGCGAAATCGTTTGACCCGTCGACCATGACGAAAAAGTCGAAGCGTGAAGCCAAGAAAGCTCGCGAAGAAGCGGAAAAGGTTAGGGCCCCTATTTGCTGTCGTCTTGTGGATTGAACATGTTTGTCTTCTCCTGCTTTTTCTCTTCTCATGCTTTTGCGTCTCAATCTGGCAGGGTGGCAACGATGCCTGGTCATTGTACATGAAAGAGGTGGAAAAGTACGAAAATGCCACCTGCAAGGAATACCAACAGGGTGCCATGGTCAAGTAATCCTTGGTCCTTGGTTTGCATGATGTTGGTTTTGATATCACGGACCGGACCCAACGCTCTTGTTGGACCCCTGTCGCTTCTTGTTGTATTCCCCGTGGCGCCGTTCCTCTGGCTGGCTCCTTTGAACCAAGCGCGCTGTGCGCGTCAATTGCGAGCCACCTGTGCCCTTGTTTTGTTTTGGCGTTTGACTCGATGCGTCTTCGCCCTAGCTCTTCTCGTCAATTGAGCCCGTTCTCGACCGTTGCCCCCACAATCACCAAAAAAACACAGCTCACCAGCACCTTTTCCCCCTCCCCAAAGCCACATCACCGCTCCTGAACGACACGCTTTCCTTTCCATCATTAATCTCACGAGGTGACACCTGTCGCCACACACACTTGCACACACACTTGCACACACACAGACACAGACACAGACACAGACACACACTTGCACACACACACAGATACACACACACACACACACACACACACACACACACACACACACACACACACACACACACACACACACACACACACACACACACACACACACACACACACACACACACACACACACACACACACACAAACTCTCAAACCTCCTTGCCTTACATTTTTCCACTTTGAACAAGCAAGGTCAGTCAGTCAGTGTGTGGCACTCACTGGCAGCCAGGAGCCCTCTGCGTGTGTGTCCCTCTGTGTGTGTGTGTGTCCCTGTGTGTGTGTGTGTGTCCCTGTGTGTGTGTGTGTGTGTGCCTCGTTTGGATCAATTCAGGGTGGTCTTGTCTTGTAGACTGGATGGCTGCTGGATGAAGGGGGAGGTGTCTGTCTGCTGTGTACTGATATGGCGCTGGCGGGGCAATGAATAGGTTGCGGAGCACGACAGGAGCACCATGGCGCATCACATCAACATGACGGTTGGCTCGTTGGTCATGGCCGGCGGCGTGGCTGGTTACATCAAGAAGCGCTCCAAGGCCTCTTTGTACGTGCTTTGATCGACCAAAGGATGTGCTGTGCTCCATCGGGTGCTCATCAGATCCGCCGGCGCCATCGCATTGACATGGACATGCCAGGATTGCTGGCGTGTCGACTGGCTTGATGTATTTTGGCACCGCCTATCTCCTCACTCATGATCAGGAGCAGCTCGGTCACGATCTGGCCGTTGGCCTCTCCATCGTTCTCGGCGGTGCCATGGCCAAACGGTGCGTCGCACAACAGCAATACGACTCACAGTCCTCGTGTCCAACCCTGCACCACCTGGTACAGGCCTCACTTCCGCACAATCCTTGCTGCCATCTACCCGGTAGCGCTGTCACGGCCGGCAAGTTTATGCCTGGTGGCGCCGTTGCCATCCTTGCAGGCGTTGCTGCCGTTTACAACGCCAACAAGTCGTACGAATGGCGCAACGGCATCTCCTTTTAGACCCCCTCCCTCCCTCCGTTTTTGCAGACAAACGACATGCTCCTCGCACCCAGCGTGTCAATCGTGGCCAGGTGCCGCAGCGACAGAAGAATTGAACCCCACTCCTTCCTTTTTTTTTTTTTTTCATGAGTGGATCCTCCCTCTTGATTGGCTTCTTTAGAGTAGAACTGTGTGCCTGTTTGCTTTAACCCTGAATTAGCTTTCAGCCCCCCTGTGATTGTTCGCCGCCGCCATCATGGTCTCACGTCCAGTGCATCACTCAAAGACATGCCCTTCCAGAGCCTGCATGAGATCGGCCTCCCACGCCTGTGATTCAGGATGCACCAATGTTAGAAAGGAGCCCCGAGTACGCTTGAACTCTCCCAGCCCATGCTTGACCCAGTTGCATGCGCACTCACGTCATCAACCTCAATAGCCGCCTCGGACCGGGCCTTGCCGACCTCGATGCCGTACTTTCGACGATAAATGGCCTTGATGCCCGCGACAATATTGGTGCCCCGCTCGTGGCAGCGACACTTGTCCAGTAGCACGGCAATGTTGCGGTTCATCTCCACCTGGCACGTCTTGGCCGTCTGCGCACATGCATGTTTCAAAATCAATCGTAACTCAACAAGCCTCCACTCATGTGCCAGTCAGCAAGCCGCGTTGCAGGCGAGACATTCATACCTTCACGTCTCCCGCCATAAAGGCCTTGTATAGGCGTACGGCCAACTTGGGATGAATGTTGTCTGGCACAGACACGCGCGTCAAAAAGCAGCACGCAGACATCAGTCAGAAGGGTGTGCAGGGCCACTCAATCCTCAAAACATGGCAACGTACAGGTGCTGCCAATGGCGCCATCGGACGACATCATGAGACCAGCCCCCATCATCTCGTCGGGGCCAGTCACACAATTGAGCTCGCCATGGCTCAGGTCCACAATCTGCTGAAAGCAGTAAAAGTTCTTGTCCGTAAACTTGAGTCCAGCAAAGTTGGGCACGGTCTTCATCGCGGCCAAAAACTATCATCAACCCAATCACCGATGCATATCAGCACGGCCAAACTAGCCAGTCGGGTGCAGCGTTTGTCGAGCTATACCGTTTCAGGCGTTGACGACGGGTCCACCTGGCCAGCAATCCAGTAGACGTAAAAGGGCAGCTTGGTGGCACTATCAATGACAACACCGGTGAGAGGGTGGGCAGTTGGAAAAAAAGAAAAGGGTGCCTGTGTCTGTGGCCCCCCGTCGATCAAGCTCGTGCAGCTTACCCCGCCACCGTTTGCCAGTACGTGGTCGCGTTTTTCAGCGAGGGCGCCTGGCCTGGAGGCATGACTGCAGATATGGTCAAGATTTGAGAGGCGTAGCAAATACCCACGCTGCACACAGTAGTGTCTGACCCATCAGCTGGAATCAAGAAGGACAAGCATGAACGACATACTGCTGGATACGGCATGTGCCCCAACGCTTTCAGCATGCTGGGCCAGCGCCACAGCGTCCTCGACATTGGCAGAAGCCACCATGACAACGACGGGCAACTACCAGAGCCACAGCATGCCCTCGTGATTTCATGCCCAAAACTGGAGCTGGGGCAAGACCAAAAGCCAGGCTGGCCCCATAGCAGGTGGCGGAAGAGAACAGATCACGTACTGTCGAGTTGTGCTTTTTTAGGCTGTCCATTGTCGCAGCCGTCATGGCCTGGGTTGGCCAAGTCGTTTGCACACAAAGAGAGGTGAGAAGAGGCTCATCCATGCAGCTGGAATTTGCTGAACCCCCGGTATCCCGCGAGATCGGGCCTACCTGGCGCTCGGCAACGGTGCAGACCAGACCCTCCCCCGTGGAACCGCAAAGGTAAAAGCCACACACGCCAGCGGCAATGTGGAACTACGACGCATTCCGATCCAGCACGGCCCAAAGATATGCGTACGCGCGAGTGAATGTGAGTGTGTGTGTGTGTGTGTGTGTGTGTGTGTGTGTGTGTGTGTGTGTGCGCACACAGGTGCGAATACAGCTCCAGCTGGGCAGCTCGCGGTAGTCTCTGAACTCACACACACACCTGGACCATGGCATCCACAGCCACTACATCAACCTGATTGTCGGCTGTGAAGGGAGTCACCAAAGCAGGTGCGATACCCTGAATGGATCACATGCCGAGTAAAATCAGAGTGCCAACATGCCCAGCGCGCCACACCCCAGCAAGCCATCGAGCCAACCTGAAGCAGCTTGGTCGCCATGACTGCAAAAGCTATCACACACAGAGTCACCCGTAACATGAGCACATTGACACCCCATGTAACCGCTTCACCTCTGATCCTGATGCCCCAGCCATCCACTGACCCCCTGCATTCAGATTTGATCCGCACTGGCCTCGATACATCCGCCCTCCCTGCTCTGCCCTCCCTCCATCACTCAAATCACTGAAGAGACCTATATATGTCCACTTACTTTGTTAATGAAAAAAAAAATGGCTGACACACACACACACACACACACACACACACACACACACACACACACACACACACACACACACACTTTTTCATGGCTTTGAATGCTTCTGCCTTAGCTTGATCTTGGCACAGGTACATGGAACTCTTGACCTGATGTGGAACAGCTATTAGCGAGCCAGTGGGTGGAGCAGAGGGGTCAGGAGTCGGGGATAAATTACTATGATCAGAAAATTTTAGCGCTCACAAGCTGCTCTCGTCCGTGGGCTCTTCAAAATCGATGTTGCGTGACACGGTCTGATGTGTGAGCTGTGATTGAGCGGATTGCGCAGCCTCCTGCACCTCGCGTGCCGAGGGACGTGACCCATAATTTGGATGCCACATGGCTATTAGTGTACGGCCAAACGCTGGCGGAATAGCTGTGGTGTCCAACCGGCGTCCCGCAGTTAGAAACTCTAACAACATTTGCAGCGAGAGACTCCCGTAAGGCGTGGTACCACCATGAAAAATCTACCCACAGTTGTGAAATGCCAAAAAAGACAAGTAGCTTCATGAGCCAATTGAACCAAAGTGAAACATGCGGGCGCAGAGGATCGGGGCCAAAAAAAAAAAAAAAAAAAAAAAAAAAAAAAGCGTCGACCTAAGACACATCGGCCAAACACTCACGCACCTCCCAGGCGGTGACGCCAAGGGACCAGACATCCGACTCTGGAGAGAAACGTGCCAATGAAAGCGTTTCGAGTGCCATCCACCTAGAACACGCCAGCTAGCCGTGAGCAAGTGTCATCGCGCGTGCCTTCCTGTCAAAAGGGTCGAGCAAGACGCGGCTCTCGAAAAAACAATAGCAAAACTCCAGACCGAAATGGCATGTCCTCCATGCTGACGGCTCGGTAGTAGTTCTGCGCGTTAGCTATGTATCGACCCACTGCAAACATCCCACCACAATCAAAAGCACGCCACGCCCTCGGTGAGACCAAGTCTTCAAAACATTAGCGGCATTTGGGACTGTCAATTCAACCATGCCGCCGCTGTCTCGCCGCTCTGCGCCCGTTGAACCCGGGCACTTACAGCCAAAATCGGCCAGCTTGGCCAGAGGCCCCTGTGTTGGATGAGAAAAGAGTAACACGTTTCGACAGGCCATGTCACGATGCACCAGACGACAGTCGTGCACATGCTGAAGACCCGCGGCCACTTGCGCAATCCAAGCCAGCTGGCAAAATGGCCCGGAACCAAGGTCAGAGGGTAAAACAAAGAGTTCTTCTATTTGGGCTGCTAAAATATCGACACGAACCGCTTGAGTTGCGACTGGGGGCTGCTTGGTTTGCCGCAAGAAGCTCCGCAGATCACCGATATCAGAATACTCGAGCACCAGCGCGATGGGAAAGCTGCTTGACGCGTGGCATCGGGTATACGGCCCACGTGAATCGCGTTTGTGTCGTGAGCAGGATGCATACGAGCAAACAAACAAACAAACAAACAAATAAAAAGATTTCCATCCGTGCACGGTCAAGCCATCTTGGAGTTGGCAAGGAGAAAAGGGCCAAGCAGGGAACGAGAGGCGCACCTGTCGTGAACAGCTGCAAGCAGGCGCACAACATTGGGATGGTCGCCAACCACGTGCATCAACGCCGCTTCCATCATGATGGATTTGTAATCTTGTATCTGCATGCCATCAAAGGCCTTCAATGCGACCTTGGTCTGTGCCAATTTGGCTGCAGGAAGAGGAATGGCCTGATGAACGGTGCCAAAGTGCCCTTGACCGAGCAGCGGTCCCAAACGCAGATCAGATCTATGACGCAACCACAGGCATGGTCAGTTCTCGAGAAGATGGGCAGTCTTGATGCCCGACAGACTACACAATGATGGCACACGCATCAACTACCGACAGACCGAGAAAGCATGGCCAAGGGTTGTTGTCCACGCTCAGTTCCGTGGTGGTTTGGAAGGTGCTGATTGAGTTCAGCTATGCAAAGCTCGAGCTGCAGCGCCGAAGACATGCCCACCGAAGCTTCGAGACCAGATTCGAGCCGATTGTGCATGGGTCGATGTCGTCGACTCGCCCACACCATCACCAC